>NW_005842736.1:783687-790622 GCF_000455745.1 Alligator sinensis
GAGCACTTCAGCTTGCCCTTCCCCTGACCCCATTCTGCTGGCAGAGGATGTGTAGTGCTCCTTGACATAGAGTGCCACCCCCCCCCTTTCCTGCCTTCTCTATCCCGCCTGTACAGCCTATAGCCCCTAATGTTAACTGCCCAGTCATGGGATGAGTCCCACCATGTCTCTGTTAACCCTACGACATCTGGATTTGAACTAGCTATTCTGAGGGCGAGTTCCTCCTGTTTGTTCCCCATGCTACGAGCATTGGTGTACAGGCATTTAAGGCCTTGCAAGACTGTGTGCCCCCCCACCCCCTGATTAGGCAGACCATCAGGACCCCTGTTACTTACCTTTGCACCCCTTGCCCTGATGGCAAGACCCCCATTACTTACCTTTGCACCCCTTGCCCTGATGGCAAGACCCCCATTACTTACCTTTGCACCCCTTGCCCTGATGGCAAGACCCCCATTACTTACCTTTGCACCCCTTGCCCTGATGGCAAGACCCCCATTACTTACCTTTGCACCCCTTGCCCTGATGGCAAGACCCCCATTACTTACCTTTGCACCCCTTGCCCTGATGGCAAGACCCCCATTACTTACCTTTGCACCCCTTGCCCTGATGGCAAGACCCCCATTACTTACCTTTGCACCCCTTGCCCTGATGGCAAGACCCCCATTACTTACCTTTGCACCCCTTGCCCTGATGGCAAGACCCCCATTACTTACCTTTGCACCCCTTGCCCTGATGGCAAGACCCCCATTACTTACCTTTGCACCCCTTGCCCTGATGGCAAGACCCCCATTACTTACCTTTGCACCCCTTGCCCTGATGGCAAGACCCCCATTACTTACCTTTGCACCCCTTGCCCTGATGGCAAGACCCCCATTACTTACCTTTGCACCCCTTGCCCTGATGGCAAGACCCCCATTACTTACCTTTGCACCCCTTGCCCTGATGGCAAGACCCCCATTACTTACCTTTGCACCCCTTGCCCTGATGGCAAGACCCCCATTACTTACCTTTGCACCCCTTGCCCTGATGGCAAGACCCCCATTACTTACCTTTGCACCCCTTGCCCTGATGGCAAGACCCCCATTACTTACCTTTGCACCCCTTGCCCTGATGGCAAGACCCCCATTACTTACCTTTGCACCCCTTGCCCTGATGGCGTCTCCTCGTCTTCCTGCAGCCCCCTCCCCCGGCGAGTCTAGTTTAAAGCTCGCCGTACGAGATCACTTTGACACAGTTTCTTACTGCATTCTCTTAAAAAAACTAGATGACTGTGGCACTGATGCCTACACTGTCAGATGGGTGGCAAACTGGCTAGATGTTCACACCCAGGGAGTGCTGATGGACGGGTCATTTTTGACCTGGAGGGATGTGGGCAGTGGAGTCCCCCAGGGCTTGGTCCTGGGGCCTGTACTGTTCAACATCTTTATCAGTGATCTGGATGCGGGTGTGGAATGCATGCTGTCCAGATTTGCTGACAACACCAAGTTGTGGGACGAGGTGGGCATGCTGGAGGGGAAGGACAGAATCCAGCTAGATCTAGACAGGTTACAGAGGTGTGTGAATGAGAATAGGATGGAATTCAATGCAGACAAGTGCAAGGTGCTGCATCTAGGGAGAAGGAACCAGCAACACACCTATAGGCTGGAAACACCCTTCTTGTCAACATGGTGGCAGAAAGGGAACTTGGATTCATTGTCGACTCTGGGATGAACATGAACCACCAATGCAAGGAAGCAGTCAGTAAGGCTAACCACAGCTTGTTGTATCTACAGATGCATCACAAGCAGGTCTAGGGAAGTGATCCTTCCCCATTATGCAGCATTGGTCAGGCCACAGTTGGAGTACTGCGACCAGTTCTGGGCGCCACACTTCAAGAGGGATGTGGCTAACTTTGAGAGTCCAGAGGTGGGCCACTCGCATGATCAGGGGGCATTAGGCCAGGCCCTACAAAGAGAGGCTGAAGGGCCTGAACTTATTCAGGCTCCACTAGATACGGCTGAGAGGGGATCTGGTGGCCTTTTACAAACTCATCAGTGGGACCAGTGAGAACTGTGGGGAGGCTCTGTTCCCCCAGGCACCACCCAGGGCTACTAGAAATAATGGCCACAAGATGTTAGAGAGAAGGTTCAGGCTGGACATCAGGAGGCATTACTGTACAGTTAGGGCTGCCAGGCTCTGGAATGGGCTCCCAAGTGAGGTGGTGCCCTCTCCTACCTTGGGGGTCTTCAAGAGGAGGCTGGACAGATATTTGGATGGGGTGATATGACCACGGCACCCATTCCTGCCCAGGGCAGGGGGTCAGACCCGATGATCTGTTTAGGTCCCTTCTGACCCTAAGCACTATGAAACTATGAAACTAAGACCCTTAGGTAGCAGAAGTGAACAAGGGTTTCTGAGAGTTGGTGGGTAATGTCTGTCTTTACTAAACTTAACCAAAATGTTCTGATCATCATGGCAAACTAAAGAGTAATGTTTTGCAATAAGAATCCATCCATCCTGCTACCACAGCCTTTAATTACCCATGCTTTCTCAAGCACAATGACTATCCCTGTCAAGAAAGTAAAATATGATTAGCCATTCTTATAAATGGGAAACTGAGGTACAGATGAGTGGATTGATTTGCTGAAGGGCATCTAGCAACAAAGCTGTCCTGGCTTGCTATGGATACCCAGATGTCTCTCAAGCTCTGGGGGGACATGTATCACCATGGGTCTAGGATAGTGTAGTTTGTATCTTAACATCACTGTTTACCATGAGAGAGTTTAGGCAGCTGAAGTGTAAATAGACAGATCACTGTGGTGCCAACAAAGGCACAGTCTAGGTGAAGGTGGGAGGTGTCAGGAGAAGCCTAAGTATTATAAGTGCAATTTTTCATCACCAAGCATTCAAAAATTGTAGATTAGGATGCCCCTGAATTATAAGCTTTCTGAAAATGATACATTTGAGACTCTTTTATTTGCTGTCTAGTTCTGGAACTTTAGGTGTCATCATTTTCTCTACGGGCATGAAGTTAGAGATTTACTTCTTTTAGAAAATAAATGTGGAAATTCACACATCATGACTAGAATCTAGAAACTGGGTCTTCAAGAAAAAATAATTGGCAAATCTGTGACTGGTATACTTAAAGCTTTGGTCTTTAATGAGGAAAAAGGGCTAAGATTTGAATAATTTGGACTGACATGCCCTGGCTCTTCTGTTCTCAAGTATAAGAATTGGATTGTAGTTATCTGCCTTTTCTGGAAGTGATACTCATGGATGTCTTGCTCTGTACTCGACATTCTGTGAACATGCCAATATGATTTGCAATAGTGTGGATTTTCCATGAATGCTATGGTACAGAGTTAGACCGTGCTCCTGTTTTAGCTGGGAGTTGGCTGCTATGTTCACATGGTTTTCCTTGAACAATGAATTGTAGGAAGGTTTTCAATCCCATATCTTTTTGTTAAAAAAATACAACTACTTACATGTTGCTCTCTTCTCTAGTGTTTGAAAATTTAAAAATGTAGTTATCATAAAGTGCTGGTCAGTGGAGCATTGCCATAAGTATATAAGAGACAGTGCAGGGCTCTAAAGTGACACATAGTTGTAACTTTAACTAAAAGTTAGTTGTAATTATAATTTTAAACACCATTAGGTACAGAGCTGTTCAGATTCCATATGTTTGTTTTAGTGTATTTTAAGGATAAAAGCAGTTAGTGAAACTAAGATCTTTACCTTCAGACATAAGAGGTGCACAGACCTACAATTTTTGTTTGCTTGGGCATTTCTAGTTTTTGAACAATACAGGGAAAAGAATATGACCCAGGTAGCAAATATTGAAAAATACCTCAGCAATATTGTTAAGTACCTCAGCAAGTCCACATTGCTTTCTGCATGAATGAAGATAAATGTGTTACTGTGAAATACGGAAAGACCATGTGGAAACCAAAACTAGAACATCTGTAAACGATTAGCAGCTATCAACTACCTGTGAAGAATGGGAAATCATAATAATGAGGTTTCATGGCATTTAGGACCAGTTTGATTGTGATGACTGACTGACTTTTTCAAAGCACCTTGGTTGTTGTTGCCTTCTATTTCTCCAGCCTTGCTAGCTGCAACAGATGGACAGGCGATGCATTTGTACAAGCCAAGTAAACTCATTTTGATGTTTTCCCTTAGCTGTCCCATGTTTGACTAGCCCCATCTGCCTTAGTTTAGCAATGCATGGATCCTTATTCCAGTTGATGATTCTTAATTGAAACTTACAGAATAAGCCCATGTAAGTACTGGGACTCGGTAACAATTCTGTTCCAGTCTAATTTGTTTACACTTTTCCAGGATTATCATTTATAAACGTCAGAAGCACACTGATAAATTCCCTTCTTGTTTTGGGTAATACTTCAATCAATCATCAGGCTAACAGCATCCACATTTTTCTTGGGCTATTACAGTCATTTCAGTCATGGCAGCAATGAATTCAGCTCCGATAAATCAAGATTGATCATTTTAGACGGTTACAAATAAAACAGCATTTAAAAATAGCTTTCAGCAGTCCTTCCTTCCCTTCCCTTGGTTACTTTAAAATGTAAAACTAGACAATTTTTGTGATTTTGCTAATTTTCTAACTTTCACAGAGACCTGATCTCATCATTTAGGCTGTGGGCAAGCATAACATTTCCACTGACAGAATCACAGTTGCACTGGTTAATGCTAAGTGTACAAGCATTCATGGCACTCCAACCAGAGAGAAAATAGCATGTGAGGTAGAAATGTCCATTGCACTTCACAAGGCAGAAATTGTGTCCAATACAGGTTCAACCAGTTAAATAAATGCTTGTACACCTCTCCTATTGATAGGAGACACTGTGTTCATTACTTTCATTCGCATCCACTCCTCCAGGGAGACAGTCTGGTACTTGGGCTGCACTCCACTGTTCCAGCCAAATGCAGAGCAAACCCTACCTACTGTCAGCTTTGGGGTTAGGAAAGCCCAGCCCTCTCCACAGTTCTGTGTTGTACTTCAGGGTAACATGGCGGTCTGAAGCAGCTGTGTATTGTGCACAGGCCTCCAGATCCCCAAGACCCAGAGCCAGACCTAGACCATAAGACACAGTCCCAAAGCCCCACAAGACCCAGACACAGATCCACACAACCAAACCCAGAGACTCCCCCCAAGACTCAGACAAAGACACAGGACCCCAAGACTCAGACCCAGACCTGAAACCCACAAACCAAAGACCCAAATTGCCCCAGACCCTCCTGCAGGTATGGCCCCGCCCTCCGCATGTGGGAGCCAATTCTGGTGTTTGAGGTCTGGGGTCGGGGTGGCGAGCAGTGTGCAGATTGGTTTGGGCTGACAGGGAGATGAACTTTGATATGGCCATCCTGAGGAAGGCTGCCAAGTAATAGACCCTAAAAACTTTAGGTCTTGGGAGGTGTGGCCACCCATGCTGGGGCCGGCAGGCAGAATCATAGAATTGTAGGGCTGGAAGGGACCCCGAAGGATCATCGGGTCCAGCCCCCTGCATGAGCAGGAAAGACATCTGGGGTCAGGTGACCTCAGACAGGTGACTGTCCAGTCTTCTCTTGAAGACCTCTAGGGTAGATGATTGCACCACCTCTGGGGGGAACTTGTTCCATAGTCTGGACACCCTAGTTGTGAAGAAGTTTTTCCTAATGTTCACCCTGAAACTATCTTCCACGAGTTTGTGACCATTGTTTCTAGTTTTCCCCCAGGGAGCCCTGGTGAACAGTTGGTAGATGGTCCTCAAAACAGGTAGATGGTCCTAAAAAAATTGCGGCTTGAGGGAGCATGGCCACTGGAACTGGGGTCACACCCAATCAGGCCTGCCAACAAGGTTGCTAGGGCCAAGAGGCAGACAGCACCATTCCATGAAGAGCTGTCCTACATTCATATGAGGGACAGGGGTGTCAACACTTTGCATACCTATGCTACTACCAGGTGTGTGGAGCAGCAGGTGGCAGAAGTCTCACAAGGGCAGGTAGTGTACAAGGGCTTGGGGATAGGGGGTGCAGGAGCAGCTTCCCAGTGATACAGGGGCCAACATGACTCAATCTTAACACCCTCAGCATGTTCCCAAGTAGGGAAGCTGCAAGCAGCGAGGAGCAGGACATAAGGCACAGCTCTGACAGCACAGTGATTTCCACACAGGATATGAACTCTGATGCAGTGCTGTCCACATCAGGGGCAGCCCTGGGATGTTCATCTGTTCCACACTAGACCTCAATCACTCAGATTTATGGGGATGTCATAATCCAAGAGACCCCCTTTTCTGTGTTGGGGCCAGGGTTCCTCTCTCCCTAGTCCTCTGAATGGCTCTCCAACTGATCCCTGACCCAAAAACCACTCACCAGTTCTCCTCATCCCAGCACAGGGAGTCAAAGCCCACCCACCCTTCTTCCTGGTCCCAGAGTAGAGGGTGATGCACCTGTAGCTGAGTCTCCTGTATTCAGAGGTAAGAGTCCACACTGCACTGTGTGGAAGTGATGGGGTCCCAAGCGTGCTGGAAACTCCCAGCCTTCCCAACTCCCTGGGGATGAGGGCTGTATGTGGTTAAGACCCAGGTACAGGACCCCACCTCCAGCTCCCAGGAGAGCACATACAAATTCACTACTTAGGTCCAGCTGTCCCTTCTGTGTCCCAGGATATCAGTGGCAGAGTAGCTAGGTTGTCAGTTCATGCTGGCTTGGAAGCAAGGGTGGAGGGGTGAAGACGTATAGCTCAGTTTTCTCTTGTCCCTATCTGGAAGCAAAGATGGTGACCAAGGGTAGCAGCAGGCAGGTCTGTGCTGAGGGTGGTGCAGGTGGGTAAGAAACTTCAGAATCCTGGGGGTCAACTTGTCATGTCTAAACTACATGTAACATTTGTAACCCTGGGTGTGACACTACATGCACCCTCACCTGAATAATGGGATCCTGGGGTACCCGGTAGC
>NW_005842736.1:793187-794302 GCF_000455745.1 Alligator sinensis
GAACCAATGACAGCGTTCGCTCGATCCCAAGGTGCCCGAGGTCGTCATGCAATGCTCTTAGTGCCAGTGTCCGGTATTCTTGGGGCAGCACTAGTTGCTTGTGAGTGCCCCCATCCGGGGTGGTTACCATTCAATACAGCACTCCCTCTATGACCCTCAGTCGGGGCCATTCACGAAGGAGGTGTTGGCCACCAAGTGTTTTAGGCTTGAAGTCTTTTGGCAAGTCCCCTTTGTTCTTTTTTTCTAAAATTTCTCTTATGTCAGGGTCATCTTCTTGAGCTCGCCGCCATCCCGTGGCATTGAGTTGTGGCAGCGGCGATTGATCTAGAGTCACATAACCCACTGTGGCCCATGGGACACTGTCTGGTGGCAGGCCCAGCACTTCTGCTGCACAGTCAGGTGGTCTCTCTGCCTCAGATGTTCTTCTCTCCTCCAAACCACAGATGCTCTGCACTTCATCCGTTCCTATTTCTCTCTCCTGCTTATACGGTTGTCGCGATAAAGCATCAGCATCTATGTTTTTCCTCCCTGCTCTATAGTGTAAGCTGAAACGGTAATTGGCCAAAGCTGCTACCCAACGGTGCCCTGTTGCATCCATCTTGGCACTTGTTAGCACATAGGTCAGTGGATTGTTATCAGTCCTGACTTCAAACTGGGTCCCATACAGGTAGTCCTTGAATTTGTCAGTCACCACCCACTTGAGTGCAAGGAACTCTAGCTTATGCATCGGGTACCGAGTTTCACTGTTGACTAAACCTTGGCTGGCAAAAGCAATGGGTTTTAATTTTCCGTGGTACTCTTGGTATAGCACAGCCCCCAACCCCTCAAGGCTGGCATCTGTATGCAATACAAATGGCCATTGCAGGTCTGCATAAACTAATACTGGGGCACATGTCAAACTCCAGATGAGGGCTCTGAATGCCTGCTCACAATTTTCATCCCATCGCGGCCCAAATGACTCTAGTGGGTCCTGCAAACCCAAGGGCCTGCCTGCTCTTGCCTTAGACAGAGCTCCTTTACTATGGATCTGGCTCCTTTTCACCTGATATCCCCAAGTGAGGTTGTTTAGAGGTTTTGCCAATCGGGCACAGTTCTGGACAAATCGTCTATAGTAC
>NW_005842737.1:0-5209 GCF_000455745.1 Alligator sinensis
GCTCTGAGCCACCCGCCTCACTGCATCCCACAAAAACCAACGCTGATGGTGTCTCCGTTGAGGCACTTACATCCGGCCAGCCCAAGCCTGGGGTAACCACTGCCACCACCCAGGCCCGGGTCTTTGTTAGGGCTCTGTTCAACCTGGGGTACACAGATCCTGTGGAGTTTGGGGGTGCTTAACCCACTGTGGTACTTTGGGGTGCTTCCTTTTAGCCTGAAGCATTCACAAGCAGCCTCCTGTGCAGGAGGAAAGTAAAATGCCATGCCCACCTTAACCAGCCAAGCAAAAGCGAGCTAAAAAGGCTTGCCTCTCCCTTCTCAAGCACACGCACAGTGAGCCAGGCTATAACAGATAGTTTTATTGATCACAGAGGGAGAGCATGAGGAGGGAATACACAAAAATGGAAAATTGATAGAAAACCCACTTGAGCAAATCCGAATGGACTTGTTGGCCCTTTTGATGTGTCTAGAACATGCAATCCTAAGTTACTGGCTACATTTCAGGTAAGTTACTCACCTGTTCATCCAGAGACTGACTGAGTCGCTCTGAAGGCCTCAGCTTGGTTCTGTGTTTCCAAAGGTGTCTCTCCCACCAAGATGGAGGGACCCTTTAAATAACGTTTCTGATCTCATCACCAGGACCCAACAAAAATCTGTTATTTTCTGAGCACCTCTGATGCTGACCAGTCAGTTTGAAAAACGTCAGCCCTCACCTTGAGGAGTGACCAGTGCCTTGAGACCACCCCTCCAGGTCAGTGGCAGGAAGTTTAACGAAGGGACCTGGCCGAAGGGGGAGGGGTGGGTTTGCAACCCAGGACAGCTCTGACAAATGCATCCCCTGCCGCCGCCCCCCCCCCGCCCAGCTCCTGGAGCCCAGTGCCCTACACCCCCATTCCCTGTTGCAGGCAAGTAGGGAGCACACAGCCACGTGCTGATGGGGCAAGTCCCTGTTTGCATTTCTGGGAAGGAGTCACAGCAAGGTAGCACTGGAAGGGGCTTGAGAGGTCATCTAGTCCCATGCCCTGCTCCAGCGCGGATCCACCCCGTCTACTCCAGCTGAAATGCTCGTGTATAGTCTGTAGTTAAAGACTGGCAGTGAGTGCACCCTCCCTCTCGCTGGGACCTGTTTCTCCTAAGTCTCCCCCAACATCTAACCTGTCTTGTCCTGTCACCGCTCAGCTCACAGAGCCAGGGATTTCTACCCTCTTTGGAAATGAACCTTTTGTATTTGAGGCCTATTGTCAAAGCCCCCATGCTCCCTGTTCCAGACTAAATAATCCCAGTACTTCTCACCTGTCCTCCTGTGTCTTCATTTCTAGGCAAGGAGGGAATACACAAAAATGGAAAATTGATAGAAAACCCACTGGAGCAAATCCGAATGGACTTGTTGGCCCTTTTGATGCGTCTAGAACACGCAATCCAAAATTATGGGCTAAATTTCAGGTAAGTTACTCACCTGTTCATCCAGAAACTGATTGAGTCGCTCTGAAGGCCTCAGCTTGGTTCTGTGTTTCCAAAGGTGTCTCTCCCACCAAGATGGAGGGACCCTTTAAATAACCTTTCTGATCTCATCACCAGGACCCGACAAAAATCTGTTATTTTCTGAGCACCTCTGATGCTGACCAGTCAGTTTGAAAAACGTCAGCCCTCACCTTGAGGAGTGACCAGTGCCTTGAGACCACCCCTCCAGGTCAGTGGCAGGGAGGTTAACGAAGGGACCTGGCCGAAGGGGGAGGGGTGGGTTTGCAACCTCATCACGTAGTCACTCTGGGGTGTAGTATACCTTGGGCTGCAGCCCTACAACTGCTACATGCAGGGAGGTTGATTTCTCCACACCCCCACTACACAAAGGATGGGGACACAGCGTGGCTGACAAGGGTCTGTGTCAGCTCTGAAGAGGTTAACTCTGTGGCATGCAGAAGCGTGACCTCATCCCTGAGCAAAGCAGTGTGTTGCACATGCACATGCACATGCATATGCACACGCTGTGGGCTCGTAGGGAAGGTGCCGGGCCCCGGGGACTGGTGGAACTCAAGGCCTCGGTGCTGGGCCCCGGGGACTGGTGGAACTCAAGGCCTCGTGGCAGCCACCGGGCACACACCGTCCTGGAGCCACGTTGTGATGGGAACCTGGGCCAGTTCTGTCCAGTGTCCGTGAGATGAAAGGCGGAGCTCAGCGTGAGTGACAGAAGGAAGAGCAACACTGATTGGAGGAGACGGGAGCATTTGCCAGAGGTAGGGCACTGGGCGCTGGAGACTGGGCACTGATTGGTGCAGAGTGTGAGCGTGGGCCGTAGCCCCAAGTGGGGCTGCTCCTTGCCTTGGGATTTCGCTGCCAGGACAGATGCAGTTGTTCCCGGGCTGGACCCAGTCCTTGGGATCCTGCCTGATGACCTTTTGCTTCCTGCAGCACGAGGGGCATCCTCATGCAAGGAACGAGGGTCTGAGCCCGACTCCAGCCATGTGTCTCAGGAGAAAGCCCCAGGACATGGAGCACATCGGGAGTGCAGCTCATGGCCCATGCATGGCGCATGCAACCTGAGAGCTGAGCATGTGGCCAGGCCGGGCCCAGAGCCTCCTGCTGCACGCTCCCTTCCTGCACCAAAGCAGCCCCCTCACATTGGGACCCCTCATCAGGGAAGTTGGGGAACTTGTGGTTGTCTTCGGTGCAGGAGGCCTAGTCATGGCTGCCCTGCATCGTGCACGTGGACACTGCTCCTCTTTTCTCATTCTCTGCACAGGAAAAGTGATTCTTGTTTGTTTGCTTCCAACCTCAGCTTTAACCCATTATTTCACTATTTAAACCTTGTTTTTCCTTCGCTAGGAATAAAACCTCACTGGGCAACTGGCCCGTTTCCCTGTCACGATGGCTGAAGGGAGAGATCAGTGGGGGCTGATGGAGAGAAAAAGGCCACGTCCCACTGTGGCGAGGCAGGTGCGGGGGTCGCAATTTGCAGACACATTGGAGAGAGTCCAGCCAAGGGCAGCAAAAATGGTTCAGGGGCTGGGGCACAGGACTTGTGAAGGCAGGCTGAGGGAACTGGGCTGATTGAGTCTGCAGAAGAGAAGACCGAGAGGGATTGAATAGCAGCCTTCAGCTCTCTGCAGGGAGCCTGGAAAGAGGATGGAGCTGGACTGGTCCCAGTGGGGGCAGACGACAGGACAAGGAGCAATGGGCTCAAGTTGCAGAAGGGAAGTTGAGGTTGGGTATTCGGAAAAACTCTCTCACTAGGAGGGTAGTAAAGCACTGGAACCAGCTCCCCAGGGGGGTGGTGGAGTCTCCATCCTTGGCGGTTTTTAAGGCCTGGGTAGACAAAGCCTTGGCTACGATGATGCAGTTGGGTCCTGCTCTGAACAGGGGTTGGACTAGATGTGACCTCCTGAGGTCCCTCCAACCCTCCTTGTCTATGATTCTGTGATAAACTGACTTGGCTGCAATCGAAACTTGCTTCCTAGTGAAGCCCCTTCCCTATGGGGCTCTTCCTGGAGTATCATGGCTGCAGCCACACTTCAGCCCTCCTTTCCAGCTCCCACACAGTGTCCTGCATCCGGTCCTTCAGGGCTGCTCTCTGGACTGCATTCAATGTGGCTGCATGGGTGGGCTCTGCAGGAAAGATGCATTGGAGGTGTCCACACAGCCGGGGAGCAGGTTTCAGCAGCTGGATCCAGATGCCCTCCTCAGAAAGGGCCTTTGGAAGGTGCAGGGAGCTTGTGGCCCGGGGCCAGTGATGGCTGTAAGTGCACGGCCGATACACTGTGCTGGGAGCAAGTGCAGCTGTAGGGTCTCCCTCTGAGCCAGGCCCTTTCTGGAGGGAGCTAGAGTCATAGACACCTAGAGCCATGGGGCTGGCAGGGAGCTGTGGGGTCACATCCCGGCCCAGCCCTGCCTGAGGCAGGGTCAGCCCCATGAAAACAAGCCCAGGGAAACCCCATGTGCGATCTCAGAGCCACACAACGCAGTCACCCCTCGCACAGCCCATCATTCCCCTGCCCCTGCTTCTGCCCCCAGGCTACAGGGGGCTGCAGCCACCACTGTCCTGCTACTGCCAGGGGAATCACGGGAGCTGCAGAGAGTCCAGGCTGAGGCCGTGCCCCCTGTGAAGAAATCCACTTCAGTCTGCCTCACCTCTGTATTGGGACAGCCCAGCAACCTCGGTTTGTGCACATTGCCTGGTTTCAACCTGGTCTCCTAGGCAGCTAAGCCTGGTCACCTAGGGAACTGGGCTCTAAAACTTCCTACGGAACGGGGGAGCTTGCTCTTCCTCTTCCTGCAGCAGGCATTTTGAGACATTTTGGGGACTCAGAGAAGCTTGGACCTCTGGAGAGAAGTTTTAGATGATTTCACTGTGAGTAGACTTGGAAACGGAGCCAGCATGGGCAACTGGTGCATCCCAAGTCTGGGAGGGCACCACATCTCTGAAGGGGGGCTGGGTCCCCCAGTGGCTGATCGCTGAGCCAGTGGCAAAACCGGTTTAACCAGAAGTGCACTTTCAGTGGCACTTTCGGTTTCACAGCTGGCATTTCCAGTGGGCTCATGGCCAAACTCAGGGGTTGCACGTGCACCTGCACCCCCTACGTGTTGCCAGTGTTGGCCAGCATATTAGGTTTAAGTGATTTTAGACATGTTAAAAAGGGTCCCTGAACCCAAATTTGATGAAAGGCTCAATTTATTCTGTATTGCTCCAGGCGTTTTTCGCAAAAAGTCCCTTTCTTCTTCCCTTCCCCCATTCTCTCTCTCTGATTAATAAAAGGCTATCTTGCTCAGCATGCCTAGCTGTGAATGCCTGAGGGGAGAGGGGTCAGATGGCATGTCACTTCTTGCAGCGCTTGGCAATTTATTAATTAATTCACTCCTACCTGAGAATATACTGGAAGGCTTCAGGCTACAAGGAGCACCCAGAAATACTTCCAGGGGGCAAAGCACCCCCAAGGCTGGCTGGGTCTGTGTACCCCGGGCTGCACAGAGCCCTAACAGAGACCAGTGCCTGGGTGGTGGCAGCATTCCCCCAGGCTTGTGGGAGGTCTCCAGGAGGAGGGACGGCCAGAAGTAAGTGACCCAGGAGAAACTCCTGGAGCATGGTGTTGGGCCAGGCACGGTGAGGTGGGTGGCTCAGCATAGTTCATAGATTCATAGATTCATAGATGTTAGGGTCGGAAGGAACCTCAATAGATCATCGAGTCCGACCCCCTGCATAGGCAGGAAAGAGG
>NW_005842737.1:7500-7846 GCF_000455745.1 Alligator sinensis
ATCAGCTTTCCTAAAGTCTAGCACTTTCACCCTACTAGTTAGCTTACCCACTCGACGTCTTATGGTGAATTCTATTATTAGGTGATCACTGTCCCCGAGATGGCCACCGATCTGGAGGTCCCCAACCATGTCATCCCCCGTTGCCATTACCAGATCCAGTATGGCATTCCCCCTAGTGGGACCGTTTTGTGCCCTCTAGTGTCCTGCCTCACCACAAAAGGCTCTGCACCACGTTGGTGCTCTGCCCCATCCCACTTGGGCTCAGCTCGACACCCACCGCATGGCTGCAGCCTCCTGCGAGGAACCCGGGGAAGGACCCAGCTGCTCCCCACATGCACAGAAACAT
>NW_005842737.1:7939-12600 GCF_000455745.1 Alligator sinensis
GGCTGTGCGCACGGCCGGGAGGGCCCTCCACTCAGGCCACCTGCCCCACACCAGTGCTGGAGAATCCTGTGCTGGGAGGGAGCAGAGGCCAGGGCTCCTGCCCCTACTGGGGCTCCCCCGAGCCCAGGCAGCACTGGTCCAGCACTGAAGCTGGGGGCTGAGGCCAAGAAAGCCAGCGACAGCCCGGTGTTGATGGCCTGGTTCTGTGTGCCAGGGTCCCTGATCCAGCATGTGGGATCTGACCCATCCAGCCTGAGGGGGGTCATGGGGCATGGAGGCATGAAACCCTGTCATAGTGTGAGGGTGCTCCCAGCTTGCCCTGAGCTCTTGGGTAAGGGCTGGGGCTGCTCCCTGCTGGGGGCTGATGCTATTCAATCCCCACTCAGGCTTCTCTTCTCCAGATTCAGCCAGCCCAACTCCCTCAACGTCTCCTCACCAGTCCTGTCCCCCCGCCCTCCAACCATTTCTGTTGCCCTCCACTGGACTCTCTGCAACTTGTCCACATCCTTCCTGTAGTAGGGGCCCAAAACTGGACACAGGACTCCAGATGTGGCCTCCCTACTGCAGAACAGAGAGGAAGAATCACTGCCCTCGATCTGCTGGCAACGCTCCTACCAATGCAGCCCAGGATGCCGTTTTCCTTCTTGGCACCAAGGGCACACTGCTGGCTCCTGTTCCGCTGCTGTTCCATGGGTACCCCCAGGTCCTTTTCTGCAGAGCTGCTATCCAGCCATTATCCCCCAGCCTGCACCACTGCATGGGACTGTCCCATGCTAAGAGTAGGATTTTGCATTTCTCCTTATTGACCTTGTTCCTCCCTGGCACACAAGTCACTTAGGGACTGGCCTGCCCTGGGCAGAGAAGCTGCACTCATGGCACTGGTTGTTAGTGGCCAGGACATTCCCTGCAAGGGGCCTGGCATCACAGGACCCCCCATCCCCATTGCCAGGGACGGGAAAGACACTGTTCTGCTAGTGGGGTTTTGGGTGTTGACACATGAGCTGCCCTGAGAGCCCTGCGGCCAGTGACTGTCTGGAATGGGGCAGCAAAGCCAGCCATCGGACACCACCCCCTCCCACCTCGGTCTGTGACCTAGAGGGGCTCAATTAGCCTCTGGCATTTGTCCGGGAGAGGCCAAGGTTGTGCAGGGGCCAATTAGTCCTGATCTAACAAGACTCCAGGAACAAAACCACTGTGCTGGAAAGCAACGTTTCCTGCTCCGCTTCGCTGCTTGGGACCCACTCTCAATTGCTGTCTGCCCCCCACGGGCCTGGCACTAATGACAACAGCAGGGAAGACACTGTGACCTCGTTACCTGGCCTGCTCTTTGTAGCACACAAACAAGGCCCGGGGGAACTATTAAAGGCTTGTTTGTCAGCAGCGCTCGGCCCTGACTCCCAAACTTTTTGGTACTAAACGTAGTTGATTGTATCATGAAGTAGATTCCTGAAATCAGCAGGGGATGAGGCTAGGGTGGCCACCATCTTGAAACGTGAAGGCAGGACACATGCCCCGCTCCCCCCACCTCCTCCGGCTGGACAGCTGGAGCAGAGCTGAATGGGACAGGGATGGATGCAGGCGGCCCGCTATGGGCTTGGGGCTTCCTACCCTGCTGCCCCGCAATGGGAGCCCCATGCCAGATGCCCTGCATTCACCTCCTGTGGCTCTGTCCCACTCCACACTCATGTCGGATGCACTGCCCTGGCTGGGCAGCACCCCAAGCCCCTTCCCCACTCCATCCCTCACTGTGGAGACCTTGATCTGCCCCTTTCCCATCCTCATGCCCCCTCCCCTCCATAGACTTACCTGCAGGGAGCTGCTCTGTAGGCTCTTTCCTGGCTACATGCATGTATCTGGGCTTGCACATGCATGTGGCACCTTCCTAGCTGCCCCAAGCATCCCCTTGTAGGGTGAAATGCTTCCAACCTACAAGGGGAAATCCGCCATTCCTGCAGATCCCTGCAAGATGCTGAGTATTTGGGACAAATGTTGTCATGGACTCATGAAACCCGAGACTGGGACGGGAGTTTCCCATTGCGGGAATGTCCTGCCCAATTAGGGACATGTGGTCACCCTAGGCAGTGACAGTGCAGGGCCAAGGCCAGGGACAGGGCCACGATGAGCTGGCTGCACATCCCTGCAACGGGGGCCACTTCCATGGCCCTTGCTCCTGAGACCAGGTAGGCGGGAGGCAGTCAGGGCCCTGGCAAGGGAGAGGCCTGGTCAGAACAACTGGGACACAGAGGCCCGGGTCTAGGAGTGTCCTGGGACCCCACAGACAACCAGAGTCTCTGCTCTCACCAGCAACATGGGAACCACAGAGAAAGACTTGTGACCCAACAAGGCAGGAACAGGGCCGATAAAGCGCTGGTCTGGGGACAAGGGACCAGGTGCAGCAGGAGGTCGTGAGCCCCAGGTGAGGAGTCAGGGCCCAGGTCTCAGCTCCCACACCGGCCTCCAGCCTGGACACACCAGGGGAGCCCTGGAGACGGGCTGGTCTGCGGGAATGCAGCTGGGGAGGCAGAAGAGCCCCTGCTGCGGGCTCCCTCCGTCCCTCTCAGCCCTGGCCCCAGTGCCCAAGAAGCCCTCGGGGCTCAGGGAGCAGGAGTGGCTGTCTGCGGGGTTGCTGCTCTTGGGAGCGGGGGAAGCCAATCTCCTCTTTGCTGAGCCACTGCCCATGGCCCCGGTGCCAGGGAGACTGTGTCGGCCCCGTTGCACAGAGAACCAGCAGGAGGGGCAAGGCTCAGCGCCCGGGGGGTGTGCGAGACCACTGCCCACCACTGCCGGGCAGGACCTTCCCGACACCTGGCCCTGAAACCGTCCTTCGTCCCCATGGAAGCAGCCGTGGCCCCCAGCGCCTGCCCACCCCCCGCCCCAGGTAGGTGCCTGCAGGCTCTGCTCCGGGCTCTTTGCGTCACACAAGGGCAGAGAGGCAGAGTCTCAAAGTCCGCCCTGGTCCTCGCCCCGGCCCCCGGCCCTTCCCAGCAGGATGTCTGAATCTGCTTTAGCTGCATGACAGAGGGGCCAGAGCCCCCGTTAACCAGGAACATCTCCAGCCTCCAAATGGGGGTGAGCGGGGCGTGGGGAGCTCTGCCCCCCGCGCTCTGCCTCCTGCCCGGGGCTGTGAAAATAAATATCATTTTCTTAAAATTCTTAGATAATTTGTAAAAACAAAATCAGGCTGTCAGAGCAGACCATAAAGTCAGGTGAAGAAGAAACAGGATGAGCATTGCACAAGGGGGAAGGAAAGGAGACAAGAACCCCTCCCTCCTTCCCTAGGATAGAAATCCCAAATCACTGACACTTGCCAAGTCCACAAAAGATCTGGTTCAGCCCAGTTCCAAAAGTTTCAGTGAAACAAAGACATTTAAATCAGACCAATCAGAAGTCACTTATTAGAATATTAAAACCAGCCACCGATAACTACTGGGCAGGGGCTGGAGGGATATTTGGAGAGCCTAGCAACTTCAAGAGGACCTGCTGCCAATCTGCATGCCCCCCTCCTCCCACCCCTCGAGGCGCCTGATCCGGGGTAGGTGCAAATCTATGCAGTGGGGGGATGGGCAGACAGACAGACTTCGGCATAAATGTGTGTTCTCATGTTTTAAGGTGCAAGCAAATAGAAGTTGGGCT
Source organism: Alligator sinensis (assembly GCF_000455745.1). Classification (NCBI taxonomy): domain Eukaryota; kingdom Metazoa; phylum Chordata; order Crocodylia; family Alligatoridae; genus Alligator; species Alligator sinensis. Next base: position 11,573 of record NW_005842737.1, read on the forward strand.
GCAGACCTGTTTCTGCCTCTTTTCTCAGTAGCCTACTCACGAGGTGCCCTGTAATCTGGGTAACAGAACTGGCGCCCGACTGGGACGCAGGCTGCTGTGGGGTATTACCGGTAGCACTGTATGTTTGCACTATTTCTTTGGCAAGTGAGGTATTTGCAGCTAGAGTTTTGCCCAACTGGTAAAAGTCAGTCGTCTGGCATAGGTAGCACTAACACCCTGCCTGATAACAAGGGAATGGGATCATCTCAAACAAGAGTTATCTGATATGGGGCATCAGGATGGAAACAGGGCACATTTGACACCCCAAAATCCTGGGAGACCCTCTGTGAAGAATGGAGTGAGTGGATCAGGGGGATTCAAAAGAGGATGGTGCTGGACTGTATCAGCGGGGGCAGGCGACAGGACAAAATGCAACCGGCTCAAGTCGCAGCAAGGGAAGTTTAGGTTCAATATCAGGGAGAATTTACTCACAAGGAGGGTAGTAAAACATGGGAACAGGCTACCCAGAGAGGTGGTGCAATCTCTATCCTTAGAGGTTTTCAAGACCCAGGCAGACAAAACTTTGACTGAGATGATGTAGTTGTGACTGGTCCTGCTTTGAGCAGGGGTTTGGACTAGATGTGACCTCCTGCGGTCTCTTCCAACCTTAACTTTCTCAGGCCTTATGATTTAAAAGAATTTAAAATATGGGAAGCGCAGGAAGAAGGCAGCTCTCCTTGAAGGACTGCACATGGTTGCAAAGGGGACACCTGAGAAGGTACAAACCTGGGAGGAGGAGTATCGAGATGTTACAGCACAGGGAAAAGCCCCAGAGGATGTAGGTAAGCAATTAGGGGCAGAGGTTTTACACCTGGACGGCCGGGCTTGAACGCACGGCGTTCGTCTCCCAGCTGCTGACCGACAAGTCAGCTCCGGCAGTCAGAGGCAGCTCAATGAAGTGCCAAGCTGGAAAACATACAGTCCCACCTGCAAGACAGTGAGGGCTGCTCGGACCGCTCTCGGGGCAGCGGGACAAGCCCCAGACGAGC
>NW_005842737.1:12621-16404 GCF_000455745.1 Alligator sinensis
CGCTGCCGGCACTTCCGCAGGGAACGGGGACGATGACCCTGGTCACCAGGGATCCTGGTTTTCTCTGTTGAAAATATATCCTCAATTTTCAGATTTAAAAAAGTACCCCAAATCTACATTTGTCCATGATTAAAATGAATCACCCCAATATACAGATATATTTATAGTGGTGTTTCATTTTAATCATGGAAAGAGGTGGATTTTGGGTTACTTTTTTAATCCAAAAATTGGAGATTATTTTTTACCAGAGAATATTAGGATTTCTGATGGTCAATCTTACACCGAATATGACTATGATCATGACTGGTATTGCCAAGAGGGGGAAGACAATTTAAAACCAGCCCCTACATGACTGAAAACTGAAACTGCAGATCCTGGAAGCTCAAATCCAGTCTCAAGAGGGAAGAGAGAGGAAACAGACTGGAAGCACTGGTTAGCACTGGCCCAATGAATCAGGACGATGTCACAGATCGGCTTTTAAAGGGGGACACACACAGGCAGTTGGAGGGCTCACAACCGGAGACCTGATCCGGGTGTTGTGTCGCTGTTTGCCACCCGGTAACTGGGAGGAGCTCCCAGACACAATTAATCACAGGCAAGAAAATGCTATCAACAAAGTGCATGGAAGTGCGGTGTGTGTGCGTGTGTGTGTGTGCACGTGTGTGTGCATGTGTGTGCATCCTTGGAAAAGACACCTTGTTCTCGGACCTTTCCAACATGACCCAAAGAACAGGCCCATCACTGGGGTGGTTTTCCGACCAGGTTCTTCTCCTGTGCAAACTAGGGGTGCCGGACTTGGACCGAGGTGACAGTCTGCAGAAAAATATGATAATTTTAGGATTCCACCCTAGTATTGTCACATATATGGGCCTGACAGTACGGCTGTGCGAGGCTTCGGACCCTGCTTCGGATCCGGAAAAGCTTCGGACACTTTGGTGTCTGAAGCAGCGTGTCCGGATCGAAGCGCTGGCTTGGTTGGGCTTTCCAAAGCGCTTCGGAAAAGCTTCGGAGCCGCTTTGGAGATCCGGCCATAGCTATAATGGGGAATCGGTGAAATATCTATAACTTTCTTGGGTTTTGCCTGATTTTCATGAAACTTGCAGGGGTGGTAGCCTCTGTTGAGAGCATGAGTTTGGGCTTCAAGAATGTGGGGTGCAGTTCCCCCCATCACCGAGCTTCCTGAAACTTGACAGACTTCATGCTCTCAGTGGAGGCTACCACCCCTGCAAGTTTCATTGAAATCAGACAAAAAACAACCAAGTTGTAGATATTTCATTGATTCCCCATTATATCCTATGGCCGGATCTCCGACTTCGGAGCCGCTTCAGCCGGATCAAGGCGGAAACCCGGTCCAGAGCTCCGGATCGGATCGTGGCCATCCGAAGCACCCGGATCCGAAGCCGGATCGGATCGCTGCCTGCTCGCACAGGCGTACCTGACCTCAGGGACTGCTGACACAACCGTTTTGGGGAGATGCACTATCGTTGCCTTACGAACCGGGGGAAATGGTTCCCCTCCCAAACTCAGAGCAAACAGCAGGGTCGATATTACCCTAAGGTATGCTTCCGTTTTCACCAGACGAGAACCTATTTATTTCTCCAAACGAAAACCCAGTTATTTCCCCAAATGAGAACCCAGTTAATTCCTTAATAAATTAGTTTTATTGAGCATTATAAAATAGAAAACTATTATAACTTCAGGATTCCACCCCGGTATGTCACATATCTGGGCCTTACAGTAACCTCAGGGGTTGCTGACACAACCATTTTGGAGAGACGCACTACAGCACGGTCCTTAGCAAAATAACATCTAACAAATTTGGTTGCATCAGGCACTACTAACTACTGTGACTTCAAGATAAAGCTGTTATATCACGCATATGGATTGTTTAATATCAGGTCTTCTCTTACCTCCTTTCAGGCCGTGTGCTTTGTTTTAATTGTGTTTGTGGTTTCTTTGACTTGCTGACCAAGTCACTCTCGCACCTGCAAAAGTTTACATTGCGGTTACTCAGAAACAAGCTTTGGACCTTCTGCTTAGCAGCGCTTCTGCAGCTCGGCCTGGGCCCCGTGAAAACGGTCAGGGCTGGCAACACGAGACCAATGAGGAAAGGCAGCAGGGACCAGGGTGATGTAGCCTGGGGAGGAGAAGTCTGCGGCGGGATTTGATAAAAGTCAAAACTCCATCTCCAGCCGAACCTTGCCGCAGGGGAAGTTTAGGCTGGAGATGAGGAGGAGGTTTCTGTGTCTGAGGGCGGTCGAGCACCGGGACAGGTGCCCGGGGGAGTTGTGGCCTCTCCATCCCGGGAGGTGGTGATGAGTAGGCTGCACCGACACTTACATGGACTCAGGAGTAAATTTGCTATGTGCATGATGCAGGTCGCAGATATACCCCCCAAGTAGTTACTGCGCAGAAGGCATGTGTGGACACCTTACTGCACAGTAACAATGGGTGTGTAAGGCAACATAAGACAAGTAACATCCCAGTAGTTGCCTTGACACTACGTGGGCTGAGCGGGCGGGAGCCCAGCCCGTGGGCCAGGGTGCTGGTGCAGGTCCTGTGGTGCATGCTCCTGCAGACACTGAAGCCGTGGTGCTGCCAGCAGGGAAAGGCCTTAAAACTGCTTACTGTGCAGTAAATTACTGCGCAGTCAATTACTGCAGAGTAAATACACTTGTAGACAAGCCCACTGACCATGAGCTGATTATGTTCAGTTTGGGCAGAAAGAGAACCAGTAATAGATAGCTACTTGGTGAGACCAAAGAGCCAATTCCCACAATGGCAAGGAGAGTGAGGAGTGAAACTCAGTGGGAAATAAAACTCGGAGATCAAAATGTGAATGAAACGAAGGAGGATTTTCAAGAGAAACTGATGGCATGGACAAGAGCCGTAATTGTACAATCGAGGGTGGGGGCAGCTTTGGCTCAGAGCCTGCCCTGCCCAGTGGGGAAGGAACCTGTCCACTGGTGGGAGCTCAGCTGGTGGCAAAATCTGCAGCGAGCCTGGGGATGAGGAACAGTGGCCAGGGACTATAGCAAGGATGTCCCAGACTCAATTCACTCCAGGGGTGCGGCGGACCAGAGCTGTGTGATCCATGTACAATGTGTGCATGGAGCAAAGGGCAGATATCTGAGCACCAACGGCCCTGCCCGTCGGCGTGACACGGCCCAGCCGCACTGGGGAAGGGGCTGGTCTTGCGCCGGATCCCTGTCCCCGCGCTCTGCCTCCGCTCACGGCTGGTCTCTCTCCCCGCAGGTAGCTGCGACCGGCCCCATGGACGGGGCGAACCAGACGCAGGTGACAGAGTTCATCTTCCTGGGCTTCTCCCGCGTCCTGCAGGGCCAGGCCTTCCTCTTCCTGGCCTTCCTCGCCATCTACCTCATCACCCTGCTGGGGAACTGCCTGATCCTCACCCTCATCGTGCTGGATCCCCAGCTGCACAGCCCCATGTACTTCTTCCTCGGCCACCTCTCCTTCCTGGACATGAGTTACTCCTCTGTCACTGTTCCCAAAATCCTCACTAACTTTGTACGCCAGCAAGAGACCATCTCCTACCGGGCGTGCATGGCACAGATGTTCTTCCTCATGACCTGTGCAGGAACGGAGTGTGCACTGCTCACTGTCATGGCCTTTGACCGGTACGCGGCCATCTGCAAACCCCTGCACTACACCCGCATCATGAGCAAGAAGGTGTGTGTCCCACTGGTCACGGCCTGCTGGCTCTGGGGCATCCTGGACTCGGCCATCCACACCTTCCTGGCCACGGACGTCTCCTTCTGTGGG
>NW_005842737.1:16735-25150 GCF_000455745.1 Alligator sinensis
ACCCCCTCATCTACAGCCTCCGCAACCAGGACGTGAGGGGGGCCTTGAAGAAGGTGCTTGGGCACAAGAGGAGGGACTGTGTTTCCACACCTGGGGAATCAGGGCCAGGTCACGGTCATGCCTAGGAGGTGAGTCCTGATCTACCAGGACATTCAAGAAGCTTATCATCGTGATTCATGGAAAATTACTGACTTGACTCTCTTAGGTTATAAAAAGGTATCATCAAATGAGCCGGACGAACTGTGACAGGACGTTTCCAGCACATCTAATCCACTTCACGGGGTCAAGCATACGTTGCCCCTTGTCCCGCTTTGGGCAGGGAACCGAGGCAGGACAATGGGCCACATGTTCCCTGCTTACCGAGGTGTCCCTCAGAGAGCCCCTGGGGCACGGTTACATGTGGGACCCCAGCTTCCTCCGCTTGCAGCGACCCACACCAGGGCATCTCTGAGGTGCATTTCTAAGTGAGGAAAGCCAGGCAGGCACTCCTGGGATTTATGGGGCCTGATCCTGAATGGAAATTCCCAGGGCATGCAGGATCAGGCCCCTCAAGTCCTGAGACCCTAGCCTAGCTCTGGGCTGCCCGCGCTCTCACACTGGTCAGCAAAAAAACCATCAGCCGTAACAGGAACTACGACCACCTTTCCTGCAGCCACAGATTCTGGGCAGTTGTGGCAGGACAAAGAGCATGGACATCTGTGCATTTGGCCTTCTGAAATGGCAGCAAAAAAGGCAACGTCTGTGTCCACTTTATGGAGAACGTGACCCTCTCCGGGAATGGGAGCTTGCAGAAGAAGGGCCGGAAGGTACATCAGGCAGTACGTGAGCTTCACCCTGAGGTTTTCTCTTGAATGTCATGCATCAGCAGCTTGGAGTTTGAAGACCAAGGCCCACCCCACTCCATGGGGGTGGGTGAGGGGCTGCTAGTGTGCCCCCTTTCTATGGTGGCCTCAGATTCCCCTCTCGGGGACACTTTGCTGCTTTGAAATTCCTCCTTTTGCATCCTTTCTGCCTGCTGATGACTCTTCATCTCTGGGCCATGTTGATTGGTTTCCCTGTGGTCCATGATCTGTCCTGTCAGCATATTCCTTTGTTCCAACAAACCCAACACATGTATACATCCTAATTTGGGCTTTTACCAGTTTCTCCTAATTTGGTCTTTCCCAAAGCCAGAAATCAAGGGCTGTGCAGTTGGGCACTGTGACCAAGCCAACACACCAAAGTCCCTTGTTTCTGTTATGGAATAGTGTGGTACATGTCTTTAATTTCCCAGCCTGTGTGTCTGCTGGCTCCAGACACCATAGGCCTTGAAGCAAACTTTGTCATAAACAGGCTTTTAGAAATCAATTAACCCTTGTCATTGCCCTGAACCATTATTGTAATGCATATCTACTTTACCTACAAGCCAGTTTCTAGAAGCAAACCTCTAAATTTTCTAGCCATCGCAGGGCAGGACTGTTGCATCCAGGGCAGCTCAGACACTTCAGACCCCTTCTTTGCACTGTCTGCAATGGGGTTGTGGGGGCCATAGCTCGATGGGGCCATGGAACTTGCCTGGCACTTGTAGCTGTGAGAGCGGGACCCAGGGCTTGGGCAGCTAGAGTCTTGAGTGTCAAAGGCCCTGGGGCAGCGCAACTTTGAGGCAGGAATTCCTGTGTCTAAGGAGAGGAGACGCATGTAAAACCCAAGCAGTGCAGTTATGAGGAAGCTCTGCCTCCCAGGCTGCTTGGCTGGGGCAGAGAGCAGGGCTCCAGGCAGCCGCTCTGCAGAGAAGAGATGCCAGTAGCTAGGACCACAGCGCAGAGCCCATGTCACCCTGACTTGCTGCAGTCTGCCCAGGGCTGAGATGTGTCAGGGGGGTTTGAAGCTTCCCCAAGAGGTGCTGCTGCAGGCCAGGCTGGGGATGAGACTGGGCCGTGCCAATGCTCCTGCTGGCACCAACCCCGCAGGGTCCTGGCTGGAGGGTCTTGCCCCTGCGCTCAGGCTCAGCCCACACTGCACTGGGGCAGGAAAGGATTTCGCCCCTGCTCACACTGGTGCGAACTGGGGGGTTTCCCCTTCCTCTGCAGCGGGGGCACGGCCTCAGCCTGGCAGTAGCAGGATGTTGGCAGTCGCGGTCCCCCTGCTTTCCCGGGGGTAGGGGCAGTGGTGATGCCTGGAGCTGTGTCAGGGGTAAGGGTATCTTGTGTAGAGTTTAGACCAGGGGCAGGCAATTATTTCAGCTGCAGGGCTGATTAACAAGTTTTGATCAGCTGTGAGGGCCACATGGGTAGCTGGACAGCTGCCCCACCCCCTGGTTACCATCTTGGGACTGGGAGTCCCATCCCAACACAGGAGTCCCTCTTGCCAATGGAAGTCCCTCTCCTTGCTCCAGAAGTTCTCCTTTTAGGAGAGGGGGTTGTCATCGTGACACTGGGAAAAAAAAACAACTCCTATACTAAAAAATAAAAATAAAAAAAATCGAACATTTGCTATAACTTATTTTTATTTAAAAAATATTTTGTCATGATTTACATGCTTTTGCATCATGTAGCTAGAAGTGATTGCAACATAGCTCAAAATACAGTCTAACTCTTGTACATTGCATGGGGGGGCAAGAGGTGTGTGGGGGAGGGTAGGAGTGTGGCGGGGGGTGGACTAAAAAATAAAAATAAAAAAAATCGAACATTTGCTATAACTTATTTTTATTTAAAAAATATTTTGTCATGATTTACATGCTTTTGCATCATGTAGCTAGAAGTGATTGCAACATAGCTCAAAATACAGTCTAACTCTTGTACATTGCATGGGGGGGCAAGAGGTGTGTGGGGGAGGGTAGGAGTGTGGCGGGGGGTGGAGTATGTGACTGGGGTGGGCTGGCCCCCTTTACCCCAGTGGGAGTCTCTGGCTCTGGCTCTGGCTCTGGCTCTGGCCTGGCGGGGGCTTGTGCCCCACCTCCCACTCTTGAAGGCAGGGAGGCTGGAAACAGCCTCAGGAAGGGGGAAGGGGGGGCAGGCAAAAGCCTCTGCCAGGCAGAAGCTTCTGGGGGGTGTCCCTGGAGTGTGCCAGTCTCTGGAGCTGCTCATGGCATCAGTGAGCCAAGTGCTCCCACCCCAGTCCATGGGCACACACAGTGGCAGGGGGCAGGGCCAGCCCGACCAGCCCCATAGTGCAGGCTCCCTGTGCTCCTGGCCCCCTTTACCCCAGTGGGAGTCTCTGGCTCTGGCTCTGGCTCTGGCTCTGGCCTGGCGGGGGCTTGTGCCTCAACTCCCACTCTTGAAGGCAGGGAGGCTGGAAACAGCCTCAGGCGGGGGGAAGGGGGGGCAGGCAAAAGCCTCTGCCAGGCAGAAGCTTCTTGTCCCCAGTGCCCCTGACCTTGGGGCGGGGGCAAGTCAGGCTAGGCTGGGACGGGAGATGGTTCCTTAGCACGGAGGCACCGGCTTCCAGAGGGGTAGCCCAGGGCAAGGACCCATGATCATTCGACTTATGGAGGGGCCCCGCAGGTGGACTGAATCACCTGGCAGGCCGAATCCAGCCCATCGGCTGCATTTTGCCTGCCCCTGGTTTAAATTATGGTTTTATGGGCTGCTTGGACAGGGATGATCCTGCCGCAGGCAGAGGCAGGAATACATGTGTCCTCTGCACATCCCTTCCAGCCTCACGGCTCTAGGATTTCTATGAAAAGCTACAATTCCAGAAACATGAAAATTCACCAGTCAAAAGATGTGCAAGAATGAATAAACCGCAGCAGCACCAAAATCTCTATGTAAACGACAGAAAAAAGTGAAGTAGTAGCAAGTACCGCTCATGGAGGAGGTGAGCAGCCCTCAGTGATGAAAGAACAGGTTAGGGCAGGGGTGGGCAATTATTTCAGGCGGAGGGCCACTTACTGAGTTTTGGCAAGCCATCAAGGGCCACATGACAGGCAGCCAGGGGCAGGTAAATATTAATTTTCTAAACTTTTTAGGGGTCCCGCGGGCTGGATAGAATGGCCTGCTGGGCCGCATCTGGCCCACGGGCCGCATTTTGCCACCCCCAGGTTAGGGGCTGCTTAGAAAAGCCGGACATGTATAAGTCCATGCGACCAGATGTGATGCACCTGAGAGAATTGGCTGATGTGATTGCAGAGCCACTGGCCATCATCTTTGGAAACTCATGGTGGTAGGGAGAGGTCCTGGATGACTGGAAAAAGGAAAATCTAGTGCCCATCTTTAAGAAAGGGAAGAAGGAAGATCTGGGGATCTACAGGTCCATCAGCCTCATCTCAGTCCCTGGAAAGGTCATGGAGCAGGTCTTCAAGAAATCTATTTCTAAGCACTTGGAGGAGGGAAAGTTTATTAGGGACAGTCAGCAGGGATCCACCAAGGCCAAGTTTTGCCACCCCACCCCACTCAGGTACAGCAAGGATGTGGACAAGTTGGAGAGAATCCAGCAGAAAGCAATGAAAATGGTTGCGGGGCTGGGGGACATGACTGGGGAACATGACTGGTGAGGAGAGGCTGAGGGAACTGGGCTGAGTCTGCAGAAGAGAAGACCGAGGGGGACTGAATAGCAGCCTTCACCTCCCTGCAAGGCAGCTGCAACGAGGATGGAGCTGGGCTTTTCTCCGTGGGAGCGGATGACAGAACAAGGAGCAATGGGCTCAAGTTAAATCAAGGGAAGTTGAGGTTAGATGTTAACTTTATGTGGCTTGTTGGTCTAGGGGTATGATTCTCGCTTCGGGTGTGAGAGGTCCTGGGTTCAAATCCCAGACAAGCCCTTTGGTGACCAATGGTGGTGTATCTTGGCTCTTTAGGAAAATCTTCTTCACAGTCAGGGTGTCCAGACTGTGGAATAGGCTCCCCCCCAGAGGTGGTGCAATCACCTATCCTGGAAGTGTTAAAGAGGAGACCTGACAGTCACTTTGCTGGGGTCACCTGACCCCAGTTATCTTTCCTGCCTGATGCAGGGGGCTGGACCTGATTATCTTCCAAGGTCCCTTACAATCTATCTATGAATTAGGAAAAACTCTCTTACTAAGTGGGTAGTGAAGCACTGGAACTGGATACCCAGAGAGGTGGTGGAGTCTCCATCTTTGGAGGTTTTTAAGGCCTTGCTTTACAAAGCCTTGGCTGAGGTGATGCATGAAGTTGGACTAGACATGACCTCCTGAGGTCCCTTCACACCCCCTTTTTTATGATTCTAAGTAAAAAAATCTAGGTGCCTGATAAAAGAATCTAAAAGTCCTATGAATGGCTACAGATAAAAAAGACATTTTTAAACCAACTTGAGGCAAGTCTTACACTAAGCGAGGCCAGGGTCCACACATAGATACAGCTGGCAGAGTCACAGACAGCTATATACAAATGCCGAAATAGCTGAGATGTTTCCTTGCTGTAGACGGAATAGAGCGGGGGATGGATCCAACCCAGGGAAGGTGGTGAATGGAACAGAAACCTCAGCTGCTGTAACCAGAGGACGTCTAGACGCATTATCTGGTCCTCACCAGGCCCACGTAACTCTCACCTAGCACTTCACACCTCAGCACCTTGGAAGAACGAGCTCAGGAGCAGTCGGCACCACTACTGGAAACCGAGTTTGGAAACCTGGGGAAATCCCAGCTGAACTGGGACAGACGTGGAGTCCAGTACTGAGGAGGGGGAACTGGGTTAGCTGGGGAACTACAGACCTGCCAGCCTGGGTCATCTTGGAATAAAAATTCAGCCGTTAATTCAGTGGAAGCAACCAGCCCGACTCCTAGAGGCCTGGCCCAGCTGGCTGGCCTGAGATCCACACCGGACTGTCCAACTACCTGCAGGGTCTGCTGCCCCACCGCGTCTCCATAGCTCCTTCTGTTGGATCAGCCAGTCAGACCCCCAACCTCACCGTGTCAATGCTGTTAGCATAGGAAATCTGTTCACGAGTTGTAGTCTATTATCAGTGCAGATGTGAAGTGCAGCTTAATACTCTGTTGGTGGGCTGTCTCCTGCACCACGGACACGTGCTTGCTGACGGATGATCCAGAGGTGGGAAAAACAGGATGACAAGAAGCTGCTCCTGTTGCTGTTCCCTTGCGTACCAGACCCCAGAGCTGCAGCTGGCTGAGCCTGGCGTTACCGTGCCAGCAGCCAGGACCGGACTGGGATTCATCTAGTAAAAACTGGAGGTGGACTGACCGAGGTCTCCACCCTCCCAAGTCCTCCCCAGTGACCTGCCACAAACTCCTACTCATCGGGCAGCACGAATCAGCACCGAGGCAGCACGACCTCGTGGAAGGCAGGTCTCCTCAAAGCTGGGTGCATCTGCACGAGACATTTGCTCCACAGCAAAATGTCACCATCTACAAGTACAACCCCATTAGGTCGCAGTAGACTAATAAAGGCCACCATGGGGTAGCCTGCCGAAACACAAGTACTACCCTGCAGCAGCATTGCTTGGCGCACCACAGCACATGGGTAGACAGTGGCAGGGCTGGCTGGGGCATGTGGGTGCTTCACGGCAGGGCTAGCTGACAGGCAGCCCCCACACTGAAGCACCCTCGTGCCCCAGCCAGCCCCTGCGCAGCACAGACAGCCCGGTTGGAGCGGCCCTGGGCTGGCAGGGTGACCCAGCGAGTCCTCAGCCAGTCGACAGTGCTCCGACTGGACTCCATGTGCTGCGCAGGAATAAACATTGGAGTAACATGCGCCGGAGTTTTTTGCTCCCAGTTGGACATTAATATGGCGTGCCCAGGAACAAAAAACTATGGAGCTTATTCATGCACATTAATTGCATGAGTAGATGCAGTTGCTGTGCCTCTTTGACAAGATCACAGGTCTGGCTGATCGAGGCATCTGCGTGAAACGGGACTTTTGGTCCTCTCCCGAGGCCTCTCACTCAGCAGCTCAGGACACCTTGAGCAAGGGGGGTGGCAGGGAACTCAGGGATGAAACGCTGGCTCAGCAGGATCCCAAGCTGCAGCTGGGAAGGGGAGACACCAGCCAGCAGCACCCTGCATCCGGTTCCTTGCTCAGCAGCACCCGGTGTTCTCATTCACAGCCTGGGTGGCGGCAGAGCAAAACCTCTGCTGAAAAGGGCTGTGGAGGACACATACTTTGGCACGGCAGTAAATGAGGAGGACGGCTTATTGCTAGAGGGATCGGAATGGTCTGATTCATCAGCAGTCCAACAAAACGCAGCTCGATACAGCCAAATGCAAAGCAAAGCACCTGGAAACAAAGGACCCAGCTGCACCGAGAGGGGGCAGATGGCAGTGGGAAGCAGCAGCCGAGGGAGGACTTCAGGCCCCCGCAGTTCACAGCCTCCGGCGAGCGCTCAGGGCAGCGCCGTGGCCAGACAAGTCTGGAGCTGGGAGCTGAAGGTGGACAACAGATGTAGTTTCCTAGCAGCGAAGGTGTCTAAACATCAAAACTGCCAAACAGCCTCCACCCGCCATGCCTAGAGCTGGTGCTGACCTGCCCCTGCACAGGCAGCTCACAGGAGCTCGCCCCGTCCTGCTGGGAGCAGCTCTGGTCTTCCTGAAGCACCAGTGGCATCCAGGGGCTGCACCTGCATCCAGACCCGCCCCAACGAGAGCGTCCAAAGCATGCCACGTGAACTGGGCCTGATCCCTGTGCCCTGCCCCAGACACGGTGCTGCTCCACGTCCCTCCGGTGTGGGCAGACACCCGGGCCAGTGCCAACACAGGCAGTGCCCAAGGGGTCAGCTCCTGAGGAAGCTCTGCTCCACCCTAGGCCGACTCCGTCCCCTCCTCCTCGGGCACCTGGTGAACGCGCTCCTCTACGCTGTAGCGTGCCTGGCCACAGCGCAGGCGTGGCTCATCTTCCTGGTACCAGCGCCTCTCGTCAAACTCGGGGAAGAAGAAGGCGATTTCCTCGCTGGCCGACGCTGCCGAGTCTGCAAGAGAAGAGGGGAGAAGGAGGTGCCACCATTGCACTTCATTGCACGCTGCATCCCAGGGGGACAGGCAGAAGATGTGGCTGGGGGCCCGAGTGCCACCCGCGTGTCCCGAAGCCCCAGGACTTGAGCCTGTGGGACCAGGGAGGCACCACCAGCGCGTGCAGAGTGAATCCCCCTGCGCTCTGCCCCGGCCGGGCGGCCCAGGAGCGGGGCGCCCACCTGAGCCGTGCGTGGTGTTGCGCGTGTCCGTGAGGCCGTAGGCTCCCCGGATGGAGTCCGGCGCCGTGTTGCGGGCTCGCGACACTCTGGTGGGTCCCATCAGAGACCTCCAGCGCACGACGGCGTCCTCGTGGGCCAGGATATAGGCGCGCATGGGGCCGCTGGGCGCGTGGAGACAAAGAGACAAGGTTACTGCTGGGCGGGGGCCTCAGGCGTCCTGCCCTCGAGGGCCCGGCACAGCACAGCTGGAGCGGCCGGGGGTCGAGGGCACCGTGCGGTTTACAGCAGGGTGCCGGGCCGTTCGGGATGGGGCGCCGACCCCCGCGGCCTGAGCCCGCC
>NW_005842737.1:27019-28787 GCF_000455745.1 Alligator sinensis
CGGCGCGCGGGTAGCGTTGACGCCTGGGCTGCCGCGTGCCGGGGGCTGCTCCGTCGAGGGGCGTCGCGGCGGCTGGGGAGTCCCCGTCATGGGGCAGCACCAAAGGGATGAGCTGAGGGGGGCTCGAGGAGGAGAGTTTTGTGAACGGGGATCTGGGGGATCGGCCTGCAGCCCAGGAACGGGGGGCTGGACGGAGGAAAGGGGTTTGGGGCTGAGGGAGGAGAAGGGGAACGGTGAGAGGAGCTGGTTTGCTCCCCTCCATAACTCCACGGTCCGGAGTGGAGCCCGTCTCACCCAAAACAGGTAGGGAGGGAATACGATGGCAATGACCCCAAGTCCTTTGGGGCCCTGGGTGTGAATCAGGGTCTGGGGGGGCTTTGCCTTTTGGTCCGTCTGAGCCCCTTCCCCGAGCGTGAGCCGGGATCTGGGCAGGTCTGCTGCTCTGAGCAGGGGACTGAGGCCTGTGGTGCGTGTGCGGACATCTGGGAGGGCTTGGGCCCTCGGGGAGACAGCCGAGCCCCGTTGCCTGTCCTCCGTGTGTCAGCTTCGATCCCTGATGCGTGAGGAAGCGGGGGAGGATGCGAATGCCCGCGGGAACAAGGTCGGCCATTCTCATCTCGGAGCGGCTCTCAGGCCGCGTTCGTCTCCACGAGGAGATTCGGGGTACCTGTCCGGCGAGGCAGTCTCATCCCACGAACGGGCAGCTTTGCTCCTGTGCTGCAAGCGGATGGGCTGCGCGCTCCCCCATGCACCAGGCCCCGATCAGGAGTAGGAAGGGGTGGAAAGCAGGGGCTCAGAGTTGTGCAGGGGGAGGTCTCAAGGAGGCTTCATTTCCCCTCGCCTTCCAGAGTCCCCTTTGAGAACTGACTCCCTCGATAGTCCTGCTGCCGCCTGCCCCTCGTGGGCGGTGCTGAAGAGGCAGCACGAGGCTGTCCTGGGCAGGCAGGGACCCGCTTGCAGCCAGCACGGCTGGGGGCATCATTGCCAAGGAGCCAGAGGGAGATCTGCACTGAGGTTTGGGGGGGCTAGGAAATTCTTACAAGACGGTCAAAAAGCCCATGAGCCCCGTTCCTGCGCCCTTGCAGCATGCACAGATTGGCCAGAGACTTACCACCCCCCAGCTTTGGGCCGTCCGCATACTTAGTCAGCGGTGAGAAATACAAGAAGTCGGCATGTTTCTAGTTGTGGGGGGGAGCTGCTGGATTTGCCCTGTGTTTGTCAGTGATGTGGAATAAAAAAATATAGTCCAGTGACAGCGTGGTGGTGACAAATGAAGGGAGCGGTCGCTGATGCTGAGTGGACTGGAGCACCTGGTGAGCTGGGCACAAGCAAGCGGCGTGAAACAGCTGGGTGCAAAGTCATCGCGAGGGCGGTGACTGAAAAAGACGAGTCGGCTGAACGTGAGCCTCCGCGGGGCCGCAGTCAGAGGCCTAACGTGCTCTTTGAATACAGAAGTGGGGGCCTGGTGGATAGAAACAGAGTGTGGACAATGACCTCAGCTCCTTGCAGTGGAGTGGGTGCTACTGGGTTTTTGGGGTACTTCCACAATTCAAGAGGTTTGTTGAGCAGTCGGGGTTCAGAGAAGAGCCACAGGAATAAAGGTAGGGTTGGGAGTGATGCCTAATTTTGAGAGGTTTGGGGAGGTCGGTCTGTTAGAAGGTAAGGGCAGGGGTCACAGCAGACACGCGTTCACCTGGGAACAGAAGTTTAACAGTTGAGGTCTCTCCAGGGTGGCAGACGATTACAACATGGGCCCGTGCCTGGAATT
>NW_005842737.1:28818-38124 GCF_000455745.1 Alligator sinensis
TGAGATCCTTTCCTACCCTGTGGTTTATGAAGCTGACTCCATGCAAATTTAAATGACAAATAGCTCCCAAATGCTGAGCCATGGGGGTGATGGAGCCCTGGAGCAGCTGCCCTGGGCTGCGGTGGATTCCCCTTCACTGGAATTGCTTCGATCCAGGGCAGCATGCGTCTGAGGTCTCCCTCTGTGCAGACAGGAGCTGGTCCTGCCAGGTCTGGTGGCCCGCAGTGGGCCAGGACCAGGTTAGGCAACACAGCTGTTCGTCTGAGCCAGCACGGCAGCAAAGAGGCTCCTTCAGTCTTGGCCCAGGACCGCATCTGGTCTCATAATGGGCTTTGAAGATCTCACAGGGTGAGAGGTCAACACTGCCCTTGCAACATTTGCTAACTTTAGCGTCCCCCATAAGGGAAGCTCTTTATCCCCCGGCTGGGACACGGGGAGCTTGCTTTGTCAGGTGGGCCCTGGAATAAAGAGTGCTCCTGTCTCTTCTCAAGAGAATCTTTGTTGGAAAGTGGAACAGCAGTTTAGCTAGCATCCAGATCGGGCAGTGGAAGTTGGGAGACGCACTCGGGAGGATGGGTGTAGGCCAAGCTGCAGGAGCTCTGAGCTCCTCTAGTTCAGGGCTGGGATTCCCGGCTTGCCCCAGGTTTACAGCACATGCGCACGCATGCACGCAATTATTAACGAATGCACGTATCTAAAACATGATTGGGCATATGTTAATGAAAAGGGTTGATCATGAAGACCTCCTCGCCTGCTCAGTGAAGAATTTATGACAAATGCTTCACCGCTTGACTAGGATGGCCTCAGGAGAGGTCTGTTAGATTTTGACTCTTATTAAGAGTGCTGTTCCTTGTAATGGGTGTCAGTTGCTTGGGTTGTGTGACTAGTTAAACACCAGAGCCACTGCTTTTCTGTTACAACAGCAAGAGTCATGGACTCTGGCTGTGCAAGTTGGTCCCAATCTTTATACAGTGGAGGATGTATACAAGATGGAGGCACTTACACCAAGGTCTCTGATGTGTTCCTTGCACCTCAGGCTTGTGTACCCTGCTCAGATGTGTCTGGCTTCTCCACAGTTTACATTTAGCCTCTCTGGATGCTGGAACCATGTGGGGCACCACAGGACAGACTTGGCGCCCTTAGTAGTGACGTGCAGTGTTCCCCAAGGAGTCAGAGCAGGGTCTGCCCAGGTCAGCACCCTGCGAGGCTGCTCCATTGCTTTGGCAGGTAAAACACGGCATACAGATGTCCACGGCGGGGGGAGGGTGTCATCGCTGATTCTCCTCTGCAGGCAAGGGTGCTGAAGTTGCTGGGTCTCCTCGCCAGTCTGACTCCCCTTTTGGAAATGAAATGTAGTTCTCCTCGATTGCAAGTCGCTTCAGAACATGCCCCCGATCTGGGCACACACCCCTGTCCTCGTGTGCAGCTGCGGTGCATGAAAGTCTGCATGGGCAACAGATCTGTAGTAGCAGGGGGCTCAGCCCAGCAGGGAAGCTGTACCTAGGTCCAGGGCCTGGAAGTTGATGTCAAAGGTTAAGCAAGCAACAAGGCAGAGATGTTGGCACAGACCTCTCGGGGCAGCCAGGGCTGAGGGCAGCACCTGCCCTGGCATGGCCCTGACTGCAGCATGCCCTGGTAGAGGAGATGGAAGTGAGTGCTCCATTTGGATGAGTTTTGCATCCCCTGCTCGTCCCCACATGTGTGAGCTCTTCTCGCCTTGCTCACCCCGTATGCCCATGCTGCACTGCGCATTCTGCCTTCCCTCCGTCCAGCCCACGCAGTCTTTCCTGCAGTGGTTACTACCTACCCTGAGGAAATTGGGACCGAAGGTTGGGAAGGTTTCGGGGCCGGCAGCATCTCTGCAGGGTGGTGAAACAAGCACGGCTGCTCAGGCCAGGGGCCGGGCTGTGGGCATGGGCGGGATGTGGCTGGTCCATGTCATGGCACACTGACCGTGTCCTTGTGCCTTGCAGACTTCTGGGACACAGCAGGGCAGGAGCGGTTCCAGAGCATGCACCCCTCCTACTACCACAAAGCCCATGCTTGTATCATGGTAAGGACATACCTCTCGCTCTGGTCAGAGGGCCATGGCCAGTACTCACATTCCCTGGATATTCAGCTGGCTTGTGCTTTTCCCTTGTCGTGCTGCAGATACTTCCTTTTCCTGCTTACAAACCCCCTCCATCTGTCCCTCTCCCTTTGCTGGCTGGCCTTAGGCAGATTAATCACATTTCGTTTTTAAACTTCCCTCCCCCCAGTTCCAAACAGTTTCTTTTCTGTCTTTGCTCCGTTGGCACCATCTGTCTGGTACCTTTGTATCTTTCAGGTGCTGTCACACCTGCGCTCTCCAGGCAGAGCCCGTCCCTGTCTTGCTTTGGGATGTGATGCCTTGCATTCCCTTGGCCTGTTCTAGCCATCATCGTGTCCTGCCTCTGCTCTCCTGTTCAGATTGCTTTTCCCTCGGTCTTCCTTGCCGACACACATTTTCTGCCCTGGCTCTCCCCTGTTTGGTCCCCAGGCCATGCTGTTTTTAGTCCTTCCTGGTTTAGTGTCATCCATAACTTCACACCACTTCACTAATGTCTTACCAGGCCACCGCCCCCTACTAGACTGTTAATGGAGCTAGTTAATTGGACAGCTCTATCCCTGCACACTAGGCCTTTTCCTAACCCCCTGTGGCATTGAGGGGGACAGCTTGCTTGGCACTGTAAAAGACAGGTATTCAAAGGGGACCCAGAGACTGGTGCTGGCCTAGTGCGGGGGCCAGGGCTGCTTGCTTTTCACAGTGGGATGATATTTTGCCACGTTCTGGGGCCTGTCATTCACACCTTTGCTATCAGCTGCTGTGAGCCGCTGGTGATGGGGCAGCCTCACGGGGCTTCTGCCCAGCCCAGCGTCTTCCCTGCAGGCACTAGCTTCAGAATGCTGCCTGGTTAAAGACGCAGGCTGAGCCAGGGTTGGGGGGCAGTCCCAAGCCTGAGCTTGGCCCGTGGGAGCCCAGGGGCTGACCTGCCGCCAAGCCCAGAGACCAGTGCTCTGTCCTGGCAGGTGTTCGATGTGCAGAGGAAGGTCACCTACAAGAACCTGAGCAACTGGTACAAGGAGCTGAGGGAGTTCCGCCCAGAGATCCCCTGCATCGTGGTGGCCAACAAAATTGACGGTGAGTGTCTTGCCATCTCTGAGGCCTTCAGCCTCACCCATCTCAGCTAACAGCAGCCACTATCCCCCAGCTACCAGGGCACGTGGGGGGAGCTGTCCCCTCCCAGCAAGGGCAGTGCAAAGCCAGGCTCTGTTGCCACAAAGGACCTAGGACTGTGCCAAGAAAACTGCAGTGCAGACTAGGCCGTGGCCCGCTGGGGCTGGGCTCGGGTGCAGGAGGGAGTCATCTGTATCAAGGGCTCTTGGAGATGGACTCCTCAGGCCATGTTTTACCCAGTGAAGGGCTGGATCCTGCTCTGGCCTTTCACATGTTTTGGGTTCACAGAGTAACAGAGGCCCAGAACACAGGTCTGGCCTGCTCTCAGTGTACGCTGTACTCACACACTCGCGGTGCCCACTGCCCCCAACCAGGTGTAGTAGCAGTCAGGTCTGCACTTCAGCCATGGACCAGCAGCCGCCTGCCTGCAGCCAGCTGAGGTTAGCTAGCACCAGCTAACCTCACTGCGGGGCTATCACCTCGCCACTCAGCCTCTCTCTCGGGGCTGTGGGGGACGCCACACCCGTGCCTCACTCGTCACTTCTCTCTGCTCTCCCAGCGGATATGAAAATGACTCAGAAAAGCTTCAACTTTGCCCGGAAGTTCAACCTGCCTTTCTACTTCGTCTCTGCTGCAGACGGCACCAATGTGGTGAAGGTAAAGCTGCTGTGTGGCCGGCGTCCCCAAGGGCAATATGTGGTCTGGGGGGGCGGGGGGTGGCACAGGGTGGAGGTGGGAAAGAAGGAGCATTTCTCTGGCAGGCTCCTGCAGGCAGGGGCCTGATTCATGGTAGGGCTCCCCAGGGCCCAGGGGTGGTCATGTGCTTGGCTCCCCAGGGCTGGGGGAGCACAGAGGCCCCTGCCGCCCCCTGAATGACAAGCACTCCTTTCTTCCCTCAGCTCTTCAGCGACGCCATCAAACTGGCCGTCGCCTACAAGCAGAATTCAAGGGACTTCATGGACGAGGTCATGCGAGAGCTGGAGGTAAGAGAGGCTCTGTGTGCTGCACCCTGTGCTCCCTGGAGGGGCTGGCGCTCCCAGGCTGCTGCCTCCAGGGAAGTAGGTAGTGCCCTGGCAGGGGTCGGCTCATGGGCTGCCCCAGCCCCACTCAGAGGAGCAGGTGAGGTTAGCAGGGGCAGGGGGATCCGGTGTCTGGTGGAGGGGCAGGGGCCAGGCTGGGAGTGCCATGCGGAGCAGGGGTGTCTGGTCACACGTGCGTCTTGCCATCCCCATCCTGTTCCCTTCCAGAACTTTGACCTGCAGCAGAAGGGGGAAGACTTCTCGGATAAGGAGGAGAGCTGCCCCGAGGAGAAGCCCCCCTCCACCTGAGCCTCCCCGGGCCAGCCTCAGGCTGCTGCCCTGCATCACCCAGGGGGATGGGTAGGACCATCGGTGTCTGCCTGGGGAGAGCCGACTTTGCAGGCCTAGTAGCTCTGGGCGCAGCCGTCTCAGGGCTCCTGTCTGTGGCAGGGAGACCGGCTCGGCCTGAACTTCCCTACCTGGTCCAACCCCAGAGCATCCAGGCCATGGAAGGGGACACATGTACATGTGACTATGGCCTGCCCCAGCACAGAGAACACGCAGCAGGGAGCTGTAGGAAAGGGTCCCGCCCAGGCCATGGAAAAACTGGCACTAAAGGACTTTGTGCAGAGCACTGTGTCCTGTCCTTCCTGCGCCCAGTACTGGTGTAGTTAGTTGGCTGGTAGTGGGCCAAGTGCGAGGGCCAGCCCTGCCCATTGCTGCTCCAGCTCAGCTGCTCTGCCCTCTTGTCCCCTGGCCTGGCAGAAGGTGCACCAGCCCTCTGCAAGCTGTATCACCCCTTCCCCATCTCCATCTCCATCCCCTCCTGCCGCCCCCCACCCTCCAGCCTGGTGGGCTCTGTGCGTGCGGGGTCCCCTCAGTGCCTCGTGGCTCCCATGTGGTTCTGGGGAGGACAGAGGCAAAGCCAACCGCAAGAAATACTCTTTTACTCTTCCCCTGCCAGCAGCAGGGGCACCAAGAGGAGAAGGGCTGGGTGCCAGAGTCCCCTGGGGCGGTGGCCAGCGCCCAGAAACAGCCCCCAGCCAGCCCGGTGCCCTGCTCTCCGCCCTGGTCAATGCTTGTCTTCCTTCACAGCCTTCAGGAAGTTGTTCAGTCGTTTGAAGAAATCGTCGTTGGTGCTCTGGCCTGACGGACAGGTGCCTGGTTTTGGCTTCTGATTTACCGGTGGCAGCGGCATTGGCGGCAGCTGCTGCATGTAGGGCGACTGCGAGGTGGGCATGGCCATTTGAACTGGGACTGACACTGAGACTGGGGCTGGGCTTGTCTCTGTCCGCGGCGCCGGCTTCATGTTGGCCACGATCCAGTCGAAGTAGTTGCGCGCAAGGGTGTAGATCCCGGGCCGCTGGGCCCTGGCACAGCCCATCCCCCAGCTGGTGATCCCCATGAGCCAGAAGCGGTCAGACGTTTCCTCCCGGCACTGGAGGGGGCCGCCACTGTCGCCCTGCAGCAGAGGTTGGGGGGTGAGGCCTGGGGACCCCGGACAATGGGGGGAGCGCAGGTCCCAGCCCTGGTGGTGCCTTAGAAGAGCAATGCCCCCGCCCCGGGGAGCTGCAGCCAGGCTTCCCTGGCTCAGGAACGCACTTCCCATGGGCGGCTTGGTACTGTGCGGCCCCCTCCCTTTCCTTTTGCACAGCCCCCTGGGACTCACGCCTAGGGCAGCTGGGACCAGGGCTCCCACCTTGTCTTCACTGGTCCAGAGCATCCACACGCTCTGCAGGTGCTTGTTTACACCAGTGGCAGCTGCATTGCAGCCCTGCAGCCTGCTCCACAGGGCTCTGGCCAGTCTCCTCGCCGAGGATGCCCCACGAGTGCTTTGCACGTCCCTGGGGAGCCTGCTCTGGCCCCCCGTGCCCATGCCTGTGCATCACTTCTGGCAGCGCGGTGCACGGTGCAGTCCGGCTGGGACTGCCAGCGAGGGGGGCAGGAAGGGGTTGAGGCCAGGAGAAACTGAGGATGGAGCATGCACGAGACCTGCTCCATCTGGCAGCCCCGAGCTCACGGAGGCCGGGTGTGGAGGGTCCGGTGCCACACACCTGGCAGCTGTCGATGCCGCCCTTCTTGTGGCCGGCACATATGTTGTTGCTGTGGATGTTCCCCTGGTACCAGGTGCTGCTGTTGCACGTGACATAGTCGATGTAGTGGACCTGGGCTTCCTGCAGGATGTCGGCCGTGACCCCGGCTGCAGGAGCGCAGAGAGCGTTACCCCTGGGGCACCGGAGCCCGCTCCCTGCAGCCCCTAGCAGGGCAGCTCGTCCTGCCCGCGCCCTGCCGGCACTCACATTTCTCCTTCATGTAGCCCCAGCCGCTGACCCAGCAGTTGGTGAGCTTGGTGAGGGCCACGGTGCGGTCAGGCACGCAGGCCAGCTGGTTGTACTCGCTGCACTGGACGGGCTGGTCCAGCTCCAGCAGGGCGATGTCATTGAGCTGCCCCTGGCGCCGGTAGTTCTCATGTGGCACCACCTGCCGGTAGTTGCGCACCTGGACCTGGGGGCCCAGCCTGGAGAGCTGCGTGGCGCCGATCACCGCACGCCGCCCGAACAACGACCTGCCAGCACAGCACAGCACGGCACGGCACGGCGCCGGCTGCATCAGGGCAGGGGCAGAGCCCAGGCTCCCCATCCCCATGGGGTCCTCCCACTCCGTGCGTGGGTGCGAGCGTTCCCCGCCTCCCCCAAACTCACTTGGACTTGAAGCAGTGGGCGGCGGTGACCACCCAGCTGGGGTGGATGAGGGACCCGCCGCAGAAGTGCACGTAGCCGGTCGTGGAGAGGGCCTGGATGCTGACGATCCAGGGCCAGGCCCCCGGCATGGAGTCGTGGCCGCCCACGACCCGTGTGTTGCCGTAGCTCGCTGCCAGGGGCCTCATCCCACAGTCCGCCCTGGCAGGAACAGGCACAGGTCAGTGCTGGGCTTTGCCCCCTGCCACCCCGGGGCGGAGCTGTGCCCGGCCCCCACGAGCTCTCCCAGGCCCGTGCCAGCCCCAGCCTGGGCTCACGAACCCGCAGGGGTAATCGTCCCCCAGCCCCAGGCCGGCCAGCACCAGCACCAGCAGCAGCAGGAGGGCAACCAGCCCCATCTTCCCTGGGCGCACAGCACCAACTGCCGACCCACCGACCCGTGTGACATCACAAACCACGTCCTGGCTCCAGCCAATCAGCTCAGTGGCAGCATGACATCACGCAGAGCTGCTGGGGGGGTTACCCCTGACCATGGCAGCCTGGGCACCAGGTTAGAGGAGCCCTGGGAGCAGCCAGCAGGGAGGGGTGGATGCAGCCACTGCCTGGGATTCTCCCACAATGCATTGCAAAGGCCTGGTTCACGTAGCATGGAGATGGCAGGGCTGCCGGGGAGCTGCGGGGTCACGTCCCGTCTGAAGCAGGATCAGCCCCAGCGAAACCCAATGTGCAACCTTGAAGCTGCATGACAGTCGTCCCTGCCCTGCCCCCGGGATGCAGGGGGGCCGTGGCCGCCAATGTCCTGCTGCTGCAAGCGGGGCCATGGGCGCTGCAGAGAGCCCAGGCCAGGCTGTGCCCCCGCTGCAGGGGAATGGGAACCCCCCAGTGCCACCAGTCTGAGCAGGGGGGAAATCCCTTCCTGCCCCAGTGCAGCGTGGGGCTGAGCCTGAGCACGGGGGCAAGACCCTCCAGCCAGGACCCTGCGGGGTTGGTGCCAGCAGCAGCATTGGCCCAGCTCAGCCCCGTCCCCAGCCTGGGCTGCAGCAGCACCAGCATCTCTGGAGGAGGCTTAAACCCCCTGACACATGGAGCAGAAAAGGGTGGTGGGAAACCAACACAGCCCAGCAGCCTGGGACACCCCCCAGCAGAGCACGGGCATCGGATCCTCCCTGCCCGGTGCCCATCCACCCTCGATGCCTCCCGTGCTGGGGAGTCCCCCGCTCCCCACATCTCTCCCGCGGCCTCCCTGCTGCAACAGCAAAGTGCTCCGAGATCCAGCCCAATTCTGTTTTGCTGCAACTTGCAGCCTTTGGTCCATGTCTTGCTTTCCTGCAAGAGAAAGGCCTGTCGTAGCCTCGGCCTGGCCCTGCTTTGTGCCGCAAGTTCGACTTCACCAGTGGCTCTGGACTGAGCTTGGACGGAGGGTGCCAGCCGCGGGCCCACGTTACTGCTCATCTCCCGTGCGCTCCCAGGGCAGGGAGGGCAACGCTCCTGCACCGCAGCCAGCGGGTCTCAGCCGCTGTCGACTCCAAACCCCCCCGGCCGCTGCCAGTGCCTCACCCACACGCGTGTCCGAGGGGACTCCGCTCTCATCCCAGGGCATCGCCCCCAGCCCAGGACATGCAGCCGGCGTAGCGCCGTGCAAGGCCCTCGCGTCACCCCTCCACCCAGCTCCCGCGTGCCTGGACCGCACTCACGCCGGAGCAGGGCCCTGCTAGGATGTGGGTTTGCCCAGACATGCTCGACACCCTCCCTCTTGGGGCTGTTGCCCCAGGCTGCAGCCATCTGGGGAGCTGGGGGCAGAGCTGGGCCCCCAACCCCTGCAGTGCTCTGGCCCGTGGGGCAGCGTCATCCCCCAGGGCCCCACAGACAGGACGGCACACGGAGGGGAGCTCAACATCTGTAATGTGGTGGGCAGAGCTGGCCCGGCCCCCTCCTGCCCCCCAAACCCGTACCCCGAGCATCTCGGGCATCTCAGGCCATTGGGACCAGGGCAGGGCTGGGGGCCACGGGCCGGGGCCAGGGCCAGGGCCGGAGCCAGGGGGGAGCTGCCTTTCTGGCCCACCAGCGCGGGGACCGCTTGCGGGAGTGGCTGGTCGGGGGGCCCGAGCCCGGGCCGGACGGGGCCACGGGCCATGGGAGGACGTAGGGGGTCTGCGTGTGCTGTGCCGGGGGCGCGTGTGGCGGCTGCGAGGGCACGCAGGGTGGCACGAGGAGCACGCAGGGCAGCTGTAGAGTCACGCACGGTGGGTTCAGGGGCACGTGCGGACGTTTTGGGGTGCCAGCAGGCTCCGGGGCCACATGTGGCAGCTCCGGGGGCATGAATTGCAGCTCTGAGGGCAGGTGTGGTGGGCCCGGCAGGGCAGGAGGCTCCGGGGGGACGTGGGGCAGGGCC
>NW_005842737.1:38376-40895 GCF_000455745.1 Alligator sinensis
GGTGACGCCCACCACGTAGTAGCGGTCCGTCAGCTCGTCGCGGCACATGAGGGGTCCCCCGCTGTCGCCCTGCGGGGAGCGGGCACATTACTGACGCCGGAGCCGTGCCCCGGGGCTTGCTCCCCTGGGGAAGCCGGTCCAGGCCTTTCCTGCCCCCCGCCTCCCAGCCACATCCACGGCACATGCCCACCGGTGCCCAGGGACACGGGTGACACCGCTCCGGGGGCGGGGAGGGATCTGCCGGCCGGCTGCCTCCTCCCAGCCTGGCACGACCGGCCTCAGCAGCATTACTGACGCCGGAGCCGTGCCCCGGGGCTTGCTCCCCTGGGGAAGCCGGTCCAGGCCTTTCCTGCCCCCCGCCTCCCAGCCACATCCACGGCACATGCCCACCGGTGCCCAGGGACACGGGTGACACCGCTCCGGGGGCGGGGAGGGATCTGCCGGCCGGCTGCCTCCTCCCAGCCTGGCACGACCGGCCTCAGCAGCCCCGTTCCCGCCTTCTCGAGCCTCCGGCTCTGGCCTTGCACCCCGTCCCCCCGTCCAGCGCTCGGGGCCCAGGTTCAGCCCTCAGCGCCTCGCTTCTGTTTTGGGAGCAGCACATCTGGACCCTCGTTCCTGGCGTCCATTTGGCCTCGAACCCCGGGGACGGCACCGTCGCCCGTGCTGAGGAACGAGGCCCGGCCTGCGTCTGGCCTTCAAGCCGTCATCGTGGCCCCATCTCCGCTCCCGTTTCACGCGCCCGGTTGAGGAGCTCCTCGTCTCCATTTCCCTCTGGGTTACAGCTGGGGCTCGTCCTACAACGTCTCTCTTGCTCAGGGCCGTATGAGGAAATCCAGGCCCCCTCCGTGGCTGACGGTGTCCTCGCTAGCTCCCTTCTTGCAGAAAGGCAGCAGAGCCGCCGGCTCGGGGGCGTCCGTCCTGCCGGGCAGCGCAAGCAAAGCAAAGCAAAGCAGCTTCCTCTGCACCCTGATGTGGAGCGGCCCCGGCTCCATCCCGGACGTCAGCCCGATGCTACCGATGCTGGTCCAGGGGCTCGTGGCGAAAGACGCCGTCTCCCACCCGTGCCCACTCCCCCATCCCAGCTGCACCCGTGGTGCTCTGCGCTGCTCCCGTCCTCTGCCGGGTCGTGGCAGGGAAGCCGAGGCAGTCCGGCGCGGCCGTTGGAGGCCGGAGCTCGGCGGCGGCCCCGGGGCTGAGCCAGCACCACGCACCTGGCAGCTGTCGATGCCGCCCTCCTCGTGCCCCGCGCACAGCTGGGTCGCGGTGATGGCCCCGTTGTACCAGCGGCTGCCGTTGCAGGTCTCCAGGTCGATGAGGTGCACCTGGGCCTCCTGCAGGATGTCCGAGGGCTTCTGGCCTGCGGGCAGGGAGGGACGTCAGCGCGGCCCCCGCCCCAGGGGTTCCCTGGGCCACCGAGGCGCTGGGAGCTGCAGCCCTGACCCGGCTCCCGGAGCCTTTGGGCTTCATTTAGGAGGCAGAAGTGGGACCCAGGGATCCCCAGCACCACCCCTCAGGCTTTCGAGCCCCTGCCAGCCCACTCCCCAAGCCCTGCAAGCCCTCAGCAGCCCACACAGCCCCTCGCCCCCCAGCTAAGGATCGTGTGAGCAGCCCGCTCTAAACCAGGCAGCTGGCATCGGGCCAACCTGCCCGTGCGAGCATTGCCCCGCGCTACCGGGGGCCTGTTCCTGGGCTCGGCTCCCATCACAGCTTGAGGCCGTGGCTCCGGTCCCCTGCAGGCATTGGTCTCAGCCCCGTGTCCCTGGTGCCCTCCATGCACAGCCGTACTGGCATGTGCATGTGCATACACGTGTGCGCACACCGTGCATCTCCTGCCCCTGGGAGGAGGGCGCAGCTGGCCCCGTGGGGTAAGAAGGAGCCCCTTCCCCTCGGGGCCTCACTCTTCTCGTCGGTGACGCCCCAGCCGCTGACGTAACAGGGGGCGAAGGTGGCGACAGCCATGTGGGCGCTGGGCAGGCAGGCCGGCTGCGCCAGGTCGTTGAAGGCCACGGGGCGGTCGAGCCGGATGAGCGCGATGTCGTTGGCCTCGCGGCGCGGGTCGTAGGCCGGGTGCAGCACGGCCCGCTGCACCCCCCGCGTCTGCGCCAGGTCCGTCAGGTGCGACAGCTCCGTCACGCCCGCCACGATCCGCCACTGCGGCAGCACCCTGCGCGTGCATGCACGTGGGACAGCATCAGTGCCGAGGGCTGGGTCAGGCCCGCGTCCGTCCGTGCCCCCGCCGCAGAGGAAGGCTAACCCCCCCCCGGTTTGGCCGCTCACCTGCCCTTGGCTTTGAAGCAGTGTGCGGCCGTGAGCACCCAGCGCGGGCTGACGAGGGAGCCGCCGCACGAGTGCCGCGTGCCCTCCCGCGCGGGGATCTGGATGCTGACGAGCCAGGGCCAGGCCCCCGGCAGGGCGTCCGCGCCCCCCACGATCCGCATGCCCGCGTAGTCCGACGCCAGGGGCCGGAGCCCGCAGGCTGCAGGCGAGAGCAGGCGGGTGAGATGCACCGAGACGGAGGA
>NW_005842737.1:40915-45388 GCF_000455745.1 Alligator sinensis
CCTGCCCCAGGCTCTGCTCCCGTGGGGGCCATGCCCGCGTCCCCATCCGGCCGCCGGCCGCTCACTCTGTGGGTCGGGGCCCCCCGTGCCCCGGAGCAGCAGGGGCAGCAGCCCCAGGGGCAGCCAGGCCGGGGCCCCCCAGCACCGGGGACGGGGACCGGCCATGGACTGTTGTGATGTCACCGCATTCCCACGGGGTTGCTAGGCGACCACGTGATGAGGCTGTGAGGGAGGTTGGAATGGGGGGGGGGGGCGGGGCCCGCCCCCCCCCCCCCCACTGTGGCCCACCATGTTGGGGGCTTCTCATTGGCCACGTGAAGCCATCTGTCACAGCTCCCCTATTCAAAATGGCCACTGCCACCACAGGGGCCAAAGCCACTTTCTGCCCCCAGCCAAAATGGCCACCAGCCCCTGCCCTTCTCCAGGGCCGGGGGCAGGTCCCAGGGGCGGTGCTGGGGCACTTGCACCCCCGGGCTTCCCGCTGCCCCCACATCCACCCCGCCGGCCTGGCCGAGGCAGCCGCGTTTCTCGTCAGGCAGCGCTGAGGGGGGCCCTGGACTTCCCGGCTCATCGTCACCCCGATTCCTGCTAATCTCTTCACTCCACAGGCGATAACGCCCCTCCCTCTGTACCGGTCTGCATGTGCCGCCTGCGTGGCCGGCCTCTCCCGCTGCCCGCGAGGAGCCCACGCACCTCAGCCTCTGCACCGCCTTGTCGAAACTCTGGATCCGTCCGCCCCGGCCGGATGCTCCTTGGTCCCTCCTGCCCTGGCGCCCCCCATCTCCCTCCCTCCCTCGCTCTGCCCAGCCCCAACGCACCCACAAGTTTGACGCCGCAGCCATTTTCCACCAGTGCTTCCAGTAAGACCCAGTTCTAACTTTTTACTCTCAACTTGTACAATTTTGCACCTCTGAAGCACCGTTTTGGCGCGCTGAGGCTGTATCAGGCCATCCAGGGCTCAGCAAAGGTGGCTGCTCTTGCGGTGCCTTGGCTTACCTATGGCCTGGTGCCACCAAACCTCCTACGCTGGGCGGTGCCGCCGCCCCGGGGAGGGCGTTGTCCGTGCCCCGTGACAAGTCCCGCTGTATTTGTCGAGCTTCAGCCACGGGCCCTCGCTCTGCCGCTCTGCCATAGCAAAGCCCCGTCAGCCCTGGTCCCTACTCCGTAGGAAGGGCTCGTGCCCCGGGGTCAGGCAGCCATGGATGGAGGCTCCCGCTGGCATCAACCCCACAGGGTCTTGCCCCCGCGCTCAGGCTCAGCCCTACGCTGCACTGGGGCAGGAAGGGATTTCCCCCCCACTCAGACTGGTTGCACTGGGGGGGGGTTTGCCTTCCTCTGCAGTGGGGGCACGGCCCGGCCTGGGCTCACTGCAATGCCCACAAGCCCCCCAGCGGGATGTTGGCAGCCGCGGCCCCCCTGTATCCTGGGGACAGGGGCAGGGGCGATGCCTGGAGCTGTGTCGGGGGACTGTAGTTGTACTAGACACAGGGTTTGTCTGGGCCTGACCCTCCCGGTGGCTGTATTTCTGGCTGGTCTGCACGCAGCTCCAGCCCTGGCACCAGCGGAGCTGCAGCCACTTGCACTCTCCAGCTGTGGCTGGTGGACGGGGGGGGCCGCACCCCACGGGGAAAAGCCCCCCGGCCCCCCGCAGCGGCGGAGCCGCAGCCACTTGCACTCTCCAGCTGTGGCTGTTGCACGGGGTGGCCGACACCCCACGGGGAAAGGCCCCGGCGCTCCACGGAGCCTGCTTTCCTGCAGGCACGGCCCCCTGCCACCTCCCTGCTGGGCACGACCATGGTCTATTCCTGTCTTTCCAAAGTGCTGGGGCCAGGAGCATGAAGGCAATGAGCCATGGGAGGGTGGTGCTGTGGCCTAGTGATTAGTGCAGGCACGGGGGAGCCCTGAACCAGCTCCAGCTTTGTCCCAACAGCTCCCTGGAAGATGAGGGGGGTCTCCCTTTGTGCCCCCTCTCCTACTTGCAGGGCTCAGGACCAGCTCTCCTCCGCTCCCGCACCTGCAGCGGTTGAAGCCCCAGCTCCTGGAGTCTGGGGAAGGGGCCAGAAGTTGCACTTCCAGCTTGTTTTGCAGAAAAAGGGACACAGCCATGCCTTGAACCTCCACAGGAAGGGAGAGCTCAATGGGTCCCTCACCATCTCCTGGCACCCAAGTGCCCGGCCCCGTGGTGCCAGCATCAGACCCTGCGAGCTGGGGAGAGGTGGTCTCTAGCTGAGGCCCGACAGGGAGGCCGAGGCCAGAAGACCCCCGAATAGGTGGCCTGTGGGGACCCCGTCTCCATTCCCCCAGCCCTGCCCGGGGCCCCAGGGCTGGGCAGGCAGCAGCTGCGAGCTCCAAGGAAAGGGCAGGCGGGCAGGCCCTGGGGTCACATCCTGGCTGCCCAGGAGGTCCCAAGGCCTTGCTAGGGCCTCAGCTCCACGTCCTTCCTCACCTCCAACTGCAGCCTCTCTGAGAGCAATGGGAGCCTCTGCTGTCCTGTCCCCTGCAGACAGACACGTCTCTCCCCCTCTCCTCTGCTGACCGCCCCGCTGTCCCCGCCGGCCTCTCCTCCAGAGCCACCGTCCAGGGAGCTCCAGCCTTTCCCCCCAGGCCGCAGCGCACGGCTGGGCTCTCTCCATTTCGCTGCATCTGTCCCATGCCCGCAGCCGGGGGCTGCAAGGGGGCTCCATGCCTGCCCCGAGCCCCCTGCACGGCGCCCAGCCACCCAGACCCACAGCACTCAGCCCAGCACCACAGGCTGTCCTGGGACACGGGGCACGTGGCCACCCGGCCCCAGGCCTCAGCACCTGTGGGCTAGGACCCTGGCTTCATGCATGGATGCACACAGAGCTGCTCCCGGCCTCGCCATCCCTGCCAGCGGGGTCTGGGGCTGGGCTCGGGGCAGGGCCTGGGCTCTATGGGCAGAGCGCGCAGCAGACAGACAGAGGCAGACAGAGACCTCCCCACGAAGGGCGGACAGACGTCCAGCGTTAGTAATAAACATGAGCACTGTGGGCCCTCCAGTGCGGGGGGCCCGTGGCTCACGGCTCCGCGACCAGCCAGCACCGCCAGCTCAGCCGGGAGCACGGGCAGCCCCAAGGGGCCGCAAAGCCCTGGGGGGTTAGTCGGGCCACGCTGGCAGCCGCGGGTTGCGGCAGGGAAGACGGGGGGGCCGTGGTGAGGGCCAGGCTAGGGGCAGCGGCAGCAGGAGGGCTTGGGGGTGCAGGCGGGGACGCAGCAAGGCTCCAGAGCGGGATCGTAGCCCTTCTTCATCTGGCTGTCCCCGAACACCATGCGCTGGTCGAACTGCATCTTCTGCATCTGGATCTCCTTCAGCGCCCACAGCACTACGGGGCTCAGGGCCGTGCTGCTCCGCAGCAGGTCGTAGTTCTCCGCCGGGTCTGACTCCAGGTCGAAGAGCAGCGGGGGCTCGTGGGGCGTCAGCGGCGTCAGGCCGTGGCAGGCCACGTCAGGGGTCGTGTCGCTGTGGAAGTCACCTGGGAGGGACCCAAACAGCGATCAGCTCCCCCCAGGCTGGGACCGGGGCCGGGGCCGGGGCCGCGGGCAGGGATTGGGGCCGTTACCTCGGGTGAAGAAATGGGCCTTGTACTTCCCCTGCCTGACGGCGAAGACGCCCCGCGCCTTGCTGGGGGACGACGGGTAGTAAAACATCGTCTGCCGGGGGCTCTGCAGGGACATCAGAACCGGCGTCACGGGGGCCAACGGGCCGCGCGGGCAGGCCCCGGCCCCAGGACTCACCGGCCCTTGTCCGAAGAGCACCGGGGTCAGGTCGTAGCCGTCCAGCTCGACGTCGAGGAGCGGCGCCCCGGCCAGGGCAGCCATGGTGGGCAGGATGTCCAGGGTGCTGGCCAGCTCGTGGGTCACGCCTGGGAGCAAGGAGACGGGCTCAGGAACTGTGACACACCCTCCTCCTCACACCTGGGTTCAGCCCCCCAACCCCGACCCCCTTCCCTCTCCTCACGGGTCCGGGGCAGCCGAGCAGCCTTCTGCCCAGGCTCAACCCTGCGCTGCACTGGGGCAGGAAGGGATTCCCCCCCCCAGACTGGTGCGCACTGGGGGGTTTTGCCTTCCTCTGCAACTGGGGCTTGGCCTCAGGTCATCCGTCAGCAAACTCAGCCCAGGTCCACCACCGCGGGAGCGGGGCCTCCCAGGCCAGCGCGCGCCCACGACAGGCACCCGGGCCGCAGGACTCACCCGGCGAGATGCGGCCCGGCCAATAGGCCACGGCGGGCCCGCGCATGCCGCCCTCGTACGTCGTGCCCTTCCCGCACTTCAGGAGGCCAGAGCTGCCCCCGCGCGCCATGCGCAGCATCTCGGGGCTGTGGGCAGGGGGACGGCCCGTCAGTCCTGGCCCCGGGGCGTCCCAGCAGACAGGTGTGGGGCGGGCCAGCACCCCAAAATGGCCCCGAGAGCATGGCCGCAGAGGCGCGCTTGGCCAGCAGTGATCCCAGCAGGAGC
>NW_005842737.1:47546-48646 GCF_000455745.1 Alligator sinensis
CATCGCCCTCCGGCTCCGGGACCTTGCGCCACGCGGCTCCAGCGCTTGAGGCCCGCCCCCTGCCCGGCTGCCCCGGAGAGGTAGGTCCCTTCTTGCCCCCACCCCTGCCCCAAGCGCCACGGCTGCCCACCGCTCCACTCTGCGGGGGAGGATGGGGCACTCTCTGCCATCCCGCCCAGGCCTGGCACTCCTTGCCCCCGGGTCCAGCGCTTGCTCGCGCCCGAGGAGCCGGCCACAGGGCGGGAGGAAGGGGCCAGGCCGTGCCCAGCACTACATTGTCCATCTTGCGAGGTCCCCGAGCCACGGGGCGGGCAGGAAGCTGCAGAGTCCACCCCCACACAACACCGTTGCCCCAACACAGCCCCAGGCATCACCCCCGCCCCGGGATACAGGGGGGCCGCGGCCGCCAAGGTCCCGGCTCGTGCGTACCGCAGGGTCCTGCGCAGCCTGCGTGGGCTCGCGCGTCCTGCGTGTCTCACAGGGCCACGGCCTGGGCCCTCGTGCCGCGCAGGCACTGCCTGTCCGTGTCAGCGGCGCTGCCCGGGGTAGCTGCAGGCGTGGGTGGGAGCAGGGGCCACCCCTGCCACCGGCGTCCTGGTCGTGGTGAGCGTCTGGCCGTGCGGAGTGGGGCTGGTGGCTCCCACGGGGGGTCGTGGCGTGTGGAAGGGGCTGACGGATCCCAGCCCAGCCGTCGTCAGGGCTGGCACCGGCCGCTGCCCGTCTGCATGCGTAATCGCACAGCCTGTAATCCCCTACTTAGCTCGTTAGTGCTGGCAGGGGTGGGGGGCACGGCCGGGCCTGCTCACGCTGGCAGAGGCCCCGATCCCATTGCCAGGCCTTGCAGACCCCGGTGCCGCCTGTCTCGGTGGCAAGGCCAAGTTCTCCCCGGGTGCCCACGGGGCAGAGAGGATGGGGGAGGCAGAGATGCCCCCAAGCAGCCCTGGGGCATCGTGGCTCCAGGAGAGGGTCTGGCTTGGTCCTTCCTGTTCCCGGGTGGGCCCAGCCCGTGCAGCTGGGGGCACGTGGGGGCTGCCCTTGAACTGCCCCCCCCCCCCCGGCCTGGCAGCTCCCGGGGGCCCCGGGCAGGGGCGGGAGGGGGG
>NW_005842737.1:48660-52623 GCF_000455745.1 Alligator sinensis
GGGGGGGCCTCCCTTTGAACTGCCCCCCCCCCCCGTGCCTGGCAGCTCCCGGGTGCACGTGGCAGGGCAGGGACGGGTGCGTGGCTGGTGAGCAGGAGCCGGGGTTTGGGCTGTAGCCAGCCTCCCTGGGCAAATCTGCAGTGTCACCAAATTAAAGGCGTAATTAAGGGGCGGCCTCCCTGGAGGAGCTGCCAGCTCATTAGTACAGAGCTGTAATTAAATGCAGGGGGCGGAGCAAGTCGTCCCCCCTCCCCCAGCAAGACCTGGGCAGAGGAGCCCAGGTCCCTGGGGAGGGGCAGCCGGGCCTGGCCCACCCCCAGCCAGCCCCTGGGTCCCCCTGCCCTCTGGGCTGCCCATGCACATGCCTGCACACGCTGCAGGGATTCCCTCCCTCCTGCATGCCTGCACGCCCCCTCTGTCACGCCGCACCCTGGCAAACACTCGTGCGTGCCCTCACCCCTGCACACATCCCCACGTGCATGCACTGTCCTGCTGCACATACGCCCCTCCCTGCACACAGCTGCATGCTCGGCCCACGCGTGCAGAGGTGCATGCACACGCGTGGCCGCATCGCCCCCACCTCCCCATGCGCCGTGCGTCACCGGCTCATCCTCGAGCCTCTCACCGGAGCCGGCGAGACCGGGGCTGTCAGCGCACGGAGCAGGGAACTGGCAGCGCTGCAGATCTGCAGGCAGCCAGAGGCTGTTGCCAGGGTGACGAGGCATGTGCCCCCCAGCTGGGCCATGCGCCCCTTGGGGGGCTTTGTCCGCAGCAGTGCCCCGGGGCTGCCGAGGCCGCGGGGGCAGAGCAGCCGGCATCCGTCCATCCTCAGCCCTGCCGTGCCAGGCCGTGCCCGTGCTTGCACCGGGCACCTGGTTTTCCCCGCACTGGGGCTTTGGGGCTGCCACTGTCTGGGGCGATCCCACTCGGCGTCTGCACCAAACCCGGGCTCTGGATCTGAGGCCCGGGCTCCCGACCCGGGAGGATCCTGCCTTCGCTGGTGCTGGGGTGTGCATGGAGGACCTTGGCTCCTGCCCGGTGCTGCGTGCGGGGGGAGGATGCTGCTTCACCCTGGCGCGGTGATGGACCAATGCTCCTGCCGGCACCAACCCCGCAGGGTCCTGGCTGGAGGGTCTTGCCCCCACGCTCTGACACTGCCCTGGGGCAGGAAGGGATTTCCCCTCTGCTCAGACTGGTTGCGCTGGGGGGTTTTGCATTCCTCTGCAGCGGGAGCATGGCCTGGGCCTGGGCTCTCTGCAGCGCCAGCAGCAGGATGCGGGTGCAGCCCCCCTGTATCCCAGAGGCAGGGACGGGGGCGAAGCCTGGGTCTGTGCTGTGCAGCTCCGAGGTTGCACACGGGGTTTGTCTGGGCTGGTTTGGATGGGGCTGATCCTGCCTTGAACTGGATGTGACCCTGCCCGCCCCACAGCTTTGGGACTCTGACTCTTGGGGGACTAACGAGCCACCCCGAGGACGGGCATGGGTCCAGTGGCTTGCCTGGTGCAGCCGGGCTCCGCGGTGGTGCCCACCTGGCACGGGGCTGCAGCCGGGGCCTGGCGCCCTGCCCAGCGCCTGGCACGGGGGTCCAGGCATTCACATGCAGATGCTCTCGCCAGCCAGGAGGCGAAGGAAGGAGCATGGAACTCCTCCTGGCATCCCCGGGCACCGAGCCCTGGAGCCCCTTCGGCTTCTGCACCCGTTCAGGCACGTGCATGCTAAGGTACACGTGTGCCCCCCAGCGGGTCGCACTGTAATGCACAATGCACGCACCGCCCTTGGCCCATTTCGCACGTGGCTGGTCACCGTGGGAGCTGCCAGATGCAATACGTCAGGTGTCACGTCCCCCGTGCCAGCCACGGGCGGAGTCGGGGCCGGCGCTGAGCTCACCGGGAGCCTGCCATGCCCTGAGCTTCCCGTGCCCTCGCCGGTGGACCTGCCCCGTCATCCTGACCCCGCCACGGCCTGCGTCCATGTCGGTCTCTGCGTCTCTCCCTGCCGTGCCCCGCCACGCCGGGTCTCGTCTCGGTGCCCCCAGCTCCATGCATGGGTCACTCCAGCTCTGCAGCCTCACTGCTGCGCCCGGCCTGGCCCTTCACGGGGGGCCTCTGCCTCGCCCCCGTGCCCGGATCTCCAGCGAGGGCTTCCAGCCGCTCCCGGCCCAGGCTCCATGGAGGGAGGGCGGGTCGCGGCTCCCCGCCGCCCGCTCCCTCCATCCTGTCCCATTGTTCGCTCTTGGGGCGGCCCCGATCCCTCCCGCAGCTGGAGATGCCATCAGGACCCTGCGGGCTTCCCCTTGGCCCAGCTCCATCCTTGCCGGGAGCTTTCCCAGGGCGGGAGCGATGCCCGGGGCTGTGTCGTGCGGCTTCGAGGTCTGACACGGGTTTGGATGGGGCTGATCCTGCCTCGGACTGGATGTCACTCCGCAGCTCCCTGCCAGCCCACCCCATGATTTGTACAAGCACGTGGGTTTCCAGCCTCCTGCCTGGGCAGGAATCATGGCCCCAGGGCCCGAGAAAGTGCCTCTTCAATGGGCTCCGGGATTTTTAAGCCGGTCCCGTGACCCCTGGGCCTGGAGCAGGGTCCTGCTGCAGGGAGCAGGGCCCAGACCTGGCCCGGGAGAGCCGCCCCGTGGGGCTGGGAGTGCCCGGGGGGGCTGCAGGGATGCGCCTTGCGGGGCCGGGCTGGTTTGGGCAGTGCCGTGTCCCTGCGTCTCTGGGTCCGAGCTCAGGACATGCAGGCTGGGGGCTGTGGGGCGCTGCGGGGGACACGTATGCACCCCTGCACAAGGGGTGGGGGCTGGAGCCGGGGCTCAGCGCCATGGCCTGGGCCTGGCGTGGAGCTGCCCCGTGGGGCGGGGGCAGGAAGGGGGTTTCCTCTGGGGCGCCAGGGAGGAAGTTCCAATCCCGGCCCCGGCAAGGTGCTTCCTGGTGCTGCCGATAGGACGTGGAAGGGACATCCTGCCTCGCGGCCATGTGCACAGAGCCCCCAAGCAGTGCGCATGCCTGCACGCGCACACGCATCTCCCCAGGCCTGCGCGTGCATACATGCTCCCTTCCATGCAAACGCAAGCAACTCACAGCACGGAGCACGGCACAAGCACACAGGGCAGCACTGCAGCACACGCTTGCACGTGCCGCCACGTGTCATCCTTAGTGCACGGCCATGCACGCTTTTGATGGTTGCCATCTGTGCCCTTCCAACACCAGCGCACGTGGAGCCCTCTAGCACACACGTGCACCATGCAAACAGCACCTCCCTGACTCGTGGGCACATGCATGACTTGTCCATGCCCACAAATGCATGCAACGCATGTGCGCTTTCACACACGCAACACTCGTGTGCTTATAAACACATGCACATGGCCCTTGTGTGCTCAGACACACACACACACATACATGCAAACAATCCTTTCATGCTCAAACACGCACACACGCAAGCACAACCCTTGTGTGCTCACCCACATGCAACACTCGTGCTTACAAACACGTGCATGTGGCCCTTGTGTGGGATTGTGCAAAGACATGCACAATCCTTGTATGCTCCAAAATACTTGCATGCACACAACCCTTGTGTGCTCACCCACATGACATCTGTGTGCTCACACACATCTGCACAACCCTTGTATATTCACAAGCACAGGCACATGTGTGACCCTTGTATGCTCAAATGCGCACACAACCTGTGCATGCTCACAAGCACATAGACATGTGTGACCCTGGTATGCTCAAATGCACGCACATGTATACATGCGCGCACACATGTGGCCCTTGCATGCTCACACATGCACGCGCCCTGTGTCCTGGGCAGGGGATCCCTGGCCGCCCGCGGGTGCTGGGCAGGGGAGGTCAGCGCTGCTTGGCCGGTCTGTGTGGGGGAGGAGGGGGTGTCGCACAGGCCGGGCTGGGGGGGCCAGGCCGGGGGTGTCTTCCTGGCAGGAAAGGGGCTGAGCTAGCAGCCGGCTTC
>NW_005842737.1:52633-52900 GCF_000455745.1 Alligator sinensis
GGCTCCGGGGGCCGCCGTCGAGGCTGCAGCCCCTGCGCTGCTCTCCGGTGGGTGGGCGCGAGCGAGCGAGCTCGGGCGCTGCGGGGGAGCAGGGTGGCAGAGGCCTGGCTCTCGCCCCGGGGCTCGGGCACCGAGCGGCACACGGGGCTGCGGGAAGCGCGGGGCGGCAACAGATGGGACGAGGGGGCTGAGAACGTGTCGACTCCCGCGGCCGGCGCTGCTCCCCGGTGCCCGTCCGTGGGCCCAGGGGCAGCTATGGCTTCCCCC
>NW_005842737.1:53458-64762 GCF_000455745.1 Alligator sinensis
GCGGCAGGGGGGAGCCGTGCCGTGGCGCTCGCCGGCTGCCCAGCAGAGGGGCCGGGGCACCGGCGTGGCCAGGCTGGCGTGGCCGGCGCCTGGGCGTGGGCGTGAGGGAAGAGCGCCGTGTGGGCGTGCATGTGCCCAGCTGCGGGTGTGGGTGTGAGCGAGTACCCCAGGCAGGCAGGCAGGCACGGGGACACGCGTGGGAGGGCACGGACATGAGAGAATGGGTCTGTGCGTGCATGGACACACGTGTGGGAGGGCATGTGTCCAGCTGCAGGTGTGCCAGGGTCAGAGCATGAACAAATAGCCCTGTGCGTGCACAAGGACACGTGTGGGAGGGCATGTGCCCAACTGCAGTTGTGCCTGGGTGTGGGCGTGAGGGAATAGTCTCCTGCGTGCATGGGGACACGCGTGGGAGTGCATGTGCCCAGTGGTGGGTGTGCCAGGGTGTGGGTGTGAGAGAATACCCCACGTGTGCACAGGGGCATATGTGGGTGCACATGTGCCTAACTGCAAGTGTGCCAGGGTGTGGGCATGAGGGAATAGCTCCATGTGTGCACAGGGACACGTGTGGGAATGCATGTGTACCTGGCTGTGGGTGTGCCACAGTGTGGCCATGGAAGAATAGCCCCATATGTGCACAGGGACATGTGTGCGGGTGCATGTGCCGGGCTGCAAGCGTGCAGGGGTGTGGGTGTGAGAGAATATCCCAACATGTGCACGGGGACACAGGAGGGAGTGCGTATGCTGGGGCGCATGTGCCCAGCTGGGGTTATGCCTGGGTGTGGGTGTGCAGGAATAGCTTTCTGTGCCTACAGGGACACATGGGGGAGTGTGTGTGTGTGTGTGTGTGTATTAGGGAATAGCCCCGTGTATGCATTGGGACATGCGTGGGAGTGCATGTGCCAGGGCTCTGTGCTCAGATGCATGTGCGCCAAGGTGTGGGCATCAGGGAATAGCCCCATGTGTGCATAGGGACACACGTGGGAATGTATGCGCTGGTGATGAGGGGCTGTGCTTCCCTATAGGGACACACTTATGGGTGTGTGCAGCAGCAAATTGGGGTTGTGTTTGCACAGAGGTGTGTGTGCACACTAGTGAAGCCCAGCCCTGTTCATGCTGCAGGCACACCTGGGCATATGTGTGTCAGCGGGTAGCAGCTGTGTCAGCTCTGGGGATGTATGGGAGTGTGTGCTGGTGAGCAGGGATTCATGAGATTGCGTGTGTTGGTACACAGCATTGTGGCTTTGACAGGATATTTGTGAGTGTGCCTGGTGGTGAATAGGGGCATGGTCCAGCAGGACACCTGTGTGTGTGTGAATGGTAATGAACAGGGGTATGGGAGTGTGCATGGTGGTGAATAGGAGGAGGACATGCATGAGTGTGAGAGTGTATATAGTGGTGAATAATAGGCGTGGTCCAGCCAGCAGGGCACATGTGAGTGTGAGTGGTAATGAACAGAGGCATGGTCCAGCAGGACACATGTGAGTATACATGGTGGGGAATAGGAGCATGGTCCAACCAGACACATATGAGTGTGCATGGTGGGGAATAGGGGTGTGGTCCAGCAGGACACGTGTGAGTTTGTATGGTGGTGAATAGGGGCATGGACCAGCAGGACATGCACGAGTGTGCATAGTGGTGAATAGGGGCGTGGTCCGGCAGGACACATGTAAGTGGGCATGGTAGGGAATAGGGGCGTGGTCCAGCAGAACATGTGTGCGTGTACATGTGTGACAGGTCACATGGCACGTTTATAACTCTAAGAGGAGAAAGCCGGGGAGAAGCATCCTGCAGCAGTGGTAGGGGCCAATTAGCGAGTCACCTGACCAGGAGGGGGCGGGGCTTGAGGTATATAAGCCCCGGCCTGAGCCTAGCCCTGGGAGCCGCGGGGAGAGGAGCCGCTGGCAGAGGGGCTGCTGGGTTAGCAAGCCTGTCCACGGCAAGGGGCAGAGGCAGGCCTCGGTCTGGATGGGCCGGGGCAGAGCGGGTGGGTGTGAGCAGGGCCCAGAGCCCACCGAGGGGCGAGCGTCAGCAGGGCTGTGGGAGCCTGATGGTTTCACTGACCCAGGAGTGGGGCTAGAGGTCGGGGGTCACTGCCAGGGCCTGGTAGCCTGGAGGTCTCGACTGGCCCAGGAGCGGGGCCAGGGGCCAAAGACGGGGGTCACAGGCAGAGACCGAGGGGCAAGGAGCCTGTAGCCCAGCAGGGGCGAGGGTGGGGGCTGGGAGCGCGGAGCCCAGGAAGGGCAGGTGCCAGCACATCACCTGTGACGCTCAGGAGTGGGGCCTGGGGAGGACGGAGCCCACGTAATTAGCCCTGAAGCCAATGACCATGGGCACCTGTGGTCAGGACAGGGAGACCTGGCTCGGGAAGCCCTGGGCAGCCTCCCTGTCCTCGGAAGTTGGTCACATCAAGGGGAGAGGG
The DNA here is from genome assembly GCF_000455745.1 of Alligator sinensis. Lineage (NCBI taxonomy): Eukaryota > Metazoa > Chordata > Crocodylia > Alligatoridae > Alligator > Alligator sinensis. The sequence goes on from NW_005842737.1 coordinate 55,881, forward strand.
CCTGAGGGGAGCAGGTGTGACAGGTTAAACGGCTACTGGGGGCGTCACGACCATCCCTGAGATGAGCTCTTGCTGCAGCGTGGTGGTGAATCGGGGCGTGGTCCGGCAGGACACACATGAGTGTGCGTGGTGGGGGGTAGGGGCGTGTTCCAGTAGGACACAAGTAAGTGTGCGTGGTGGGGAGTAGGGGCACAATCTAGCAGGATATGTATGCGTGTATGTGGTGGTGAATTGGGGCATGGTCTCGCAGGACACGTGAGAGTGCATGGTGGGGAGTAGGGGCTTGGTTGGGTAGGACACGTGACCGTGCACGTGGTGGTGAGCGAGTCCGTGCTCGGCCAGGCATGTGTAGCTCAGGTGTTCGTCAGTGGGTTGCTCCCTGCAGGGTGCCTTTGGCCCCTTCGAGTTTCCGGCCTGCGGGACACAAGTTGGCACCCGTTCTCGTGGCTGGCACCCGTGCTGGGGGGCTTGTGCCTTCCCTGCCCCTCCGCGGCATGTGCTCTTTCACACGTGTGTACATGTTGTGGGGCCCAGCTTTGCCTGCTCCAGGGGGCATGGGGCGCGTGCCAAGGCAGGCTATGGGGAACAGGCAGCATCTGGAGCAGGCTGGGGCCAGGTGTCAGCAGGCTGTCAGGAGCAGCAGGGCTGGCGTGGGCGTGCATTGAACCCAGGGCACTAGTGCTAGGCAGTGTAAATGGCCGCGAGGAACGGGCTGGGCCCTCAGCCCTTGGTGCCGCCCTGAGCCTCCAGCAGTCTCAGGGTTAAGTCTGGCAGCCACAAGCCGTGGCTGGGACACACGGCCCAGGCTGCAGTCTGGTCTGCAGCAAGGCATGCTGGGGAAAAAGGGGAGGAGCTTCCATATATAAAGGCTCAGGCAGCCCTGGGTGGGACAGACGTGGTGGTGTTGGGTGGCTGCGTGTGCACATGGGTGTGGTTTTGGGGTGCAGGCATGACGGGGCTCCCGGCGCCTGCCAGGGCTCCCTGAGCTCCCCACGGCTCGGCCCCACACCAGGCCCTTGCTGGGGCGAGGGACCAGAGCAGCCTCTGGCACCTGCGTCCTGGGGCCGGGTGCAGCCCACAGGTCCGACAGCCAGCTGGGACCCCCTCCAGGACCTCCGGCCGTGGGGAGCGGGTGGGAGAGGTCTCCACACCTCCAGAAATTGCTGCAAGAACGGGGGCAGGTGCAGAGAAGGGCAGCGAGGATGAGGAGCGCTATGGGGGGCTTCCCTAGGAGGAGGAGAGACTCACGAGGCCAGGCCTGGGCAGGCCAGAGACTCGGGGCGAGGGCAGGAGAAGGGTTCACAACGCACGAAATGGGGAAGAGAAAGTCCCCGGGGATTTATTACTGCCCAGCATGGAACTAGGAGGTAGTAAGTTGAACACGAACACCAGGCCACTCTTATCCTCCCACGTGGCTTGTGGCCACCAGCCGTGGTGGGAGCTGAGAGCTCGGCCAGATCCACCCAGGGCCTGGACACAGGCTTGGAGGAAAGGGGCACGGGGAGCTCTGGAGAATGCACAGCGTTCTGGGACAAGTCCTTTTTGGGGTGGGAGAGGCTGCTGCAGTGCATTCTGGGTCCAACCCTCCTGCGGGTGGAGGGTGCTGCTGTGCATCCAGCCAGGCTGGACGGCCCCCAAAGCTGCCACCACCCGGCACACATGACCCCTGGGCCAACCTGGTCGGGGTCAGGGAGGTCCAAGGCAGAGCTGGCCAGGGCTTGGGGGAACCAGGCTGCCCAGGGCACCGGGGGAGCCAAGGGGTGCCGTGCTGCCGTGCTCGGAGCTGCTCACGCCCCGGGCGGGTGCCGCATGGAGGTGCTGTGCCAGGCTGGTGCTGGGAGGGGGTGGGATGTGCTCAGTGGGGCCCTTTGGGGACCGTGCACAGGGCACAGTGGTCACGGGGCGTCCATCTGCTGCCACGAACCAGTAGGACAAACGTGGCTGCTGCAGTGCATGCTGGGATAAGGTCTTCTAGAGGAGGCTACTGCAAAGCATTGTGGGATAAGGCTGGCTTGGCGAGGGTGGAGGCTGCTGCAATGCATTCTGGGTTAAGGCCTGCTTGGTGGGGTGGAGACAGCTGCAGTGTGTTCTGGGACCGTGGCACTTGATGTGGGCGAGGATGTTGCAGTGCTTTCTGGGATCGTGGTCCCAGCCATGGGGGGAGAGGGGGCAGGATGCGGCAGCTGCTGCAAAGCATTCTGGGACAAGGCCTTTTTGGGGTTGGAGAGGCTGCTGCAGTGCATTCTGGGTCCAAGCCTCCTGCTGGGGGAGGGTGCTGCTGTGCATTCTGGGACCGTGGCACTTGGTGTGAGTGGGGGATGTTGCAGTGCATTCTGGGATCGATCGTGGTCCCAGCCGTGGGCGGCAGCTGGTTCAGTGCACTCTGGGAAAGGAGGGCCTGCTGTTGGGGGAGTCTGCTGCAGGGCATTCTGGGATTGGTGGGCTTGCTATGAGGCGCTGTGCTCCTCAGTGCCGTGTAGCGCGGGGCCGTCACGGCACGCACAGGCCACAGCGGCGCTGGAGCGCCCGCGAGAGCCTGGATCCGCCCGCTGTCCCCGGCGCAGGGCTGGGTCTGTGCTCCCTGCACCCGACACACCAGCGCCGGGGCAGCTGCGTGGGATGCCCTCGCCGCCCTGGGGTCAGGGTTGGCGGAAGCATTTACCGCGGGGGCAGGGAGCAGTGCAATCTGAGAAGCAGGCTCCGGGCTGGCATTAAATATTGAAGCCGGCTCGCCCTCCTCGGTGCTCGGCTCTCCCGGCTTTGCACGAAGCCCGGGCTGGGCCAGGAGACGGCGCTACCCCAGGCTGCCTGGGAAGGGCCCCGCCACGTGGTCATGGCTGCCTGGTCGTGGTTGCAGCCACGTGGGCTCCAGCTCCCTCTGTTCCTGTTTCCGGGACTGTGACGTTCCAGGGACCCGGGTGTCCCGGTGCTTCCTCTCCAGCTCCTCCCTGGGCACAGCCACGAGGTGGGGGTCCCCCACGACTCCGGGGCTGGTTTGGCCCCGCTGGCCCTGGGGTAACAGAGTCGGGAGCTCTGGACTGGGGGCCTGCGCACGCCCCCCGCTGACGCCGTTCGGTCCCAGTTGTGCTGCCGGCGTTGCCAGGCTGGGGGGCTCTTAGCGCTATTTTTAGCTGCTGCAAGGAGTGGCCTGAAGTTCCCGGACGGGCCCTCGTGCTTTTTATAGGCGCCTCCGGGGAGCGGGAAGAATGGCAGGAAGAGCAGCAGCCCGCACGGCCCGCCCAGCGAGACATTGTTGCTGCGTGACTCACGCCCGCTCCACGGGGTGGGGGCCGTGGTCTGCGGTGCCCGGTGTGGGCGCAGCCCCCTGGTACTGGGGTGCGGGTAGGGGGATGCTTTTCCCAGAGTGCAGTGGGAGTGCCAGGCAGGAGGGCATTGCATGCTGGGGCTGGCAGCTGCTGAGTGTGGGTGGCCCTGGGGGCTGCCGCCGGTCTCCAATGCCTGTTGGCTCCTCCGCGCCGCAGAGGGTCCAGCTCCGGGGCACAGGCCCTGGGGTGTGGGCTGAGCAGGCCGGGCAGGGGCGGCCAGCCCGGGGCATTCGGAGCCCATCTGCTGCCCCCCACCTGGTAGAACAAGCATGGGACACTGCAGTGCATTCTGGGATAAGGCCTCCTGGAGCTGGAGGGTGCTGCAGTGCATTCTGGGATTGTGACGCTGGATGTGGGGTGGATGCCACTGCAATGGATTCTGGGATAGTGGCGGTGAGTGCGGGGTGAAGGATGCTGCAGTGCATTCTGGGATAGTGGTGCTGGATGCAGGGTGGAGGATGCTGCAGTGCATTTTGGGAGGCTGGTGTGACCCAGGCCAGGCTGCAGGGGGCGGGGGGCTCAGGGCACTGCAGCCTGGGGCATTGGCTGGGGGCTTAGCTGCCCCAGGGGGGACTTTTCCCACCTTCATTCCCTGCACCCCCGGGAGCCGGGGCAGGCCCTGCTCGGAGACCTGGCCACGTCCCCTCTGCTGCCTCCAGCCCCAGGGCACGGAGCCCAGCGCCGAGACGCAGCCGGCCTCCCTTCCCTGCGTGCCCCAGCACCTGATGGGCAGAGCGAAGCCAGGCACCAGCAGAGGCGAGGAGGATGAGAAGGCCTGTGCATGGAGCTGGGCATGCACCCATCTCCTGGCGCTGGCCAGGCTGCGGCCATCTCCGGGGAGGGCAGCGCGGCGGGAGGGGAAGCGCGTGCTGCCGTTAAACACATCATGCATCGTCTGCAGAATTTATTCCCCTCCGGCGCATCCCGTCTCCCTGCTCTGATTGCGTGCTCGTCCGTCCCCCCGCTGGGCTGGCTCGCAGGGCTGTGTGCACCTTCATGCTGCTGCAGAGACGCCGATGCAGTGGATGGTGCATTTCTCTCCCTGGTCACCACTCAGGCGGGGGAGACCACGGACGCACGGCCCAGCACTGCCCCTGCCACCCGGCATGGTCTCTGCCCTGCCCGCCCGTGTTCCACGTCCAGCCCAGGTGCAGGAGGTGTCGGCCCAGCCTGGAGGAGGTTTTGCACTGGCTTCCCCGCGTGTGGGGAACCACCACAGCCGTTGTGGGCCAGTCCCGGGGCTGCCCGTGCCCGATGCTGCTGGGGACAGGCTGGCCCCCTCCCAGGCCCACGTGGGAGCACGGGGCTGCAGCCGCCTTGTGCAAGGTTGCAAATTGTCATGATAAAAACACCAGAGCTGCCACGGGCTGGAGGCTAAGGGGAGCCGGTCCACGTTGCACCTGGGACATGCCTTGCCCTTGGCTGCACGTGCCGGTGGGCTGGAGCGGTGTCACCGAGCACCACAGCTCCAGCCTGCTCTGCTCTCCCTCCTGGCAGCGTCTCCCAGCTGCCCCAGGCCCTGCGGGGATGCGGGCAGCATCAGAAACCCCTGTGCCACCTCTCGTGTCGCCCCTCGGTGCCGCCGGGACCCCGCTCCTGCCTCTCGCATCTCCCAGCTCCGCCAGGGCTCAGACGCCTCCCCCGGCCCGGCACATTGTGCATGGGTGTCTCCTGCCCTCCCCGGCCCCCACGTGTTTCTGCCTCATGTGTCAGGGGGTTTAACCCTCCCCAGAGGCGCTGGTGCTGCTGCAGGCCAGGCTGGGGCTGGGGCTGGCTGTGCCAATGCTCCTGCCGGCACCAACCCCGCGGGGTCCTGGCTGGAGGGTCTGGCCCCCATGCTCAGGATCAGCCCCACGCTGCACTGGGGCAGGAAGGGATTTCCCCCCTGCTCAGACTGGTCGAACTGGAGGGTTTCCCCTTCCTCTGCAGTGGGGGGACACAGCCTGGCCTGGGGTCTCTGCAGCGCCCATGACCCACCGGCAGCAGCAGGACATTGGCGGCCATGGCCCCCCTGCTTTCCCGGGGGTGTGGGATGGGGGCGATGCCTGGGGCTGTGTCAGGGGCGACTGTCGTGTGGCTCCAAAGTTGGACATGGGGTTTGCTTGGCTTGGTTTGGACGGGGCCGATCCTGCCTCGAGCTAGATGTGACCCCGCAGCTCCCTGCCAACCCCACAGCTCTGGGACCCGATGGGAACTGGACACAGGGGATGTCCCTGTTGGGGTAGCTGCCCCACGGGGTGCTGGGCAGAGAGTACGGGGGAGCCCCAGCCCCTGCAGTGCCAGGCCCCGTCGCGCTGTGCACACGTGCACCCGAGCCCGAGCCTGAACCCCCTGCACCACAGCAATGCCACGCCTGGCCCTGCTGGGACCCACTGATGCTATGGGGCGAGTGCGAGGCTGCCCTGGGCCCTTGGGACCTGCCTGTTGCTGGGGGCAGGAGCTGGGGGGGGACATGCATATCGGGCCGGTCATGGAGCACGGGGATGGGAGCAGGGGGCAGCATCAGTGGGTGCTTCCCTGCTGCGGATACGTGTCTGACCCTGCGTTCTCCTCCCCAGGTGAATGAGGAGGGATCCCTGCGCCCGTGACAGCCGCCTCAGGTAGGTCCCATCCCCTGGGCAGGTGTGATAGACCCCGGGGGACCTGGGGGAGCAGCGAGGAACCGCACTGCACCGGGGGCTGCCACGCCTGTGACTGCATCGCCCCGGGCTGGTCAGGTCCTGGCACCGGGGGCTAGGAGGGGTCAGGATCGGGGTCAAGATGCCGCGCTGAGAGAGCATTGGGATGGGGATGGGGCTGCACTGAGCCCCCCGTGGATGTGGGGGGTCACGGAGCTGCCCATGGGGTGCCCTGCCAGTGCCCAGCGCCTGCCCCAGCACCAGGCGCTGGGTGAGAGGCTGCGGCAGAGCAGGCAGCAGCTGCCCAATCCTGCACCTGGGCCTGCAGGGAGGAGAGTGGAACGGGCAGGGCAGGGCAGGGCCGGGGGCAGGTGGGGCTGAGCTGCTCTGCGCCATAAGCAGTAAGGAGCGGTGCAGGGGGCTACTGCCCTGGGGCAGTGCAGGATCGGAGAGCCCCCCGCCTTGGTGGGCTGATTCAGGTTGTGAGGGGAGAAATGGCCATGCGTGTGAGTGCATGCATGAGCATGTATGCAGGAGTCTGTATACATGCAGGTGTAGGTGTGTGCATTGTGTGCATGTACCAGTATGTGCATGTGCAGACATATGTGCATGCATGTGTGTGCAAGTGCATGCATGTGTGTAGGTGCTTGTGTGTGCATGTGCTGTATGTGCAGACGTGTGTATGTGTGTGCAGACATGCTTGAGCATGTGTGTACATCTGCATGCATGTGCATGTGCAGATGTGTACACGTATGCCTGTACATGCATATGCATGTGTATACACGTGTGTATGTGCCAGCAGGGGTCCATGTGCAGGTATGTACCTGTGCATGTTTGTGTGTGTGTGTGTGCAGGTGCAGACACATGTAGGTGCATGCATGTATGTGTGTATATGCAGGTGTGTGTGTATGCTGGTGCTTGAGGGTTAAGGCCCTGAGGTTGGGAGCCAGCATGTAGCTCAGGGGTGCTCATGGTTGTGTGTGTGTGTGTGTGTGTGTGTGTGTGTGTGCGCGTGCGTGCCTGGGTGGGAATGAGTATGTGCATGTGTATACACGTGTGTGCTTGGGTACATGTGCACGTGCTTGCCTGTGTACATGTGTGCATGTTTGAGTGGGCCTGTGTGTGGAGGCGTGCCTGTGTATGCCTCTGCCGGAGTATGCGTGCATGTGTGTGTGTGTTTGTGTACATGCATGAGCATGTGTGTGTGCATGAGCATGTGTGTGTGTGTGTGTGTGTGTGTGTGTGTGTGTGTGTGTTGGTCTGTGCAGGAGGCCTCTGGGAAAGCCGCGGGCATAAGAGCAGCAGGCAGCTTCCCCGGGATTCCCACAGGGCCCCCAGGGCTGGTGGGGGCAGCGGTTGCCTGTGCAGCCCCGAGCTGGGGCAGGCAGTGCCGGGGCAGGGGTGGTGCTGGGGGGCCACGAGCGGTTCCAGCCCCGGGGTCCCGAGTCCCTTTGGAGGCTCCTGGGTTTGTCTGGACCGGCCCCTCTCCCTGCAGCGCCGTGCGCAGCCCCAGGGCACTGGGTCCGACTCGGGGTAGGCAGGGATGGGGGCACCCCGGCCCCTCCCCAGCACCCCATTGCCTTGAGGCGCTGGGTTGGGGCTGCCCCGGGCAGGGAGGAGCCGACTGGTGCGGAGCCAGGAGCGGGATTAGGGGCCTGTCAGTCCCAGACCAGCAGATGCAGGCGTCTGATCCTATTACCGGGGCTCAGCAGAGGCTGGCGGGGGGGGGGCTGGTGGCCGGCTCCGGGCTCTGGCCATGGCAGGATGGGGCCGTGGGGTGGCAGCCCCGGCCGTGGGGGAGCGGTGTCGCCAGCTGCAGCAGGTCAGATCGGCATTGCCGGGGCTGCGGGTATCTCAGCAGGGGGGTCCCAGGGCTCTGCCCCCGGGCCCAGGCATCGGGCCAGCCTGGGGGCACTGGGCTTGACCAGCCCCGGGCATGGGGCGCTGGTGCTCCCCGGAGGGTGTGCCAGCTTGGCCCCTTGCACCCGCTGGCTGTGTGCTGGGACCCGGGGGACTGGCTGCGCTGCACCCTGACGGACACGGAGATGCACGGCTGTCGGCTTGGCCAGGCCAGGCCAGGGCCACGCATCAGGCCGAGGCACGGCGGCGCTTACTGCCCTGATGGTCCTGGGGAAAGACGGGTTGCAGCTCCAGAGTGAAACCTGCCCCGGGTCTGGACCAGGCTAACGACCGTGTTTCTCATTTAAAGCATCTGACACAGAATCAAAGGGTTTGGGGTTCACGGACTTTTCAGGGGTGCGGGCTCTGCCCAGGGGCTGCTTCAAGGATCCTGGGGACTGAGGAGCCGGCCCCGACCCTGCTGAGCCTCATCTCCCTGCTGTGAAGGGCAGGGAGGAGCAGGCCTTGCTCTTTTCCCCCTCGCGTCTTTGCTGCGCCCAGCATGGTCCTCGGTGGCCCCGAAACGCACCTGGGACCCCGAGAGCCGCCCGGGTCCCTCTCGGCGCTGGTGCAGGGGCTGGGCCCAGAGTGCACGGGGCTGCTCCCTGTCTGTGTTCCTATGGTTACCGAGTGACTGCGTTCCTATGGCTACGAGCACAGCTCTGGCTCACCGTGTTACCGTAGCGATGGAGCGCTGCACCGTGCGGCGATGCCCGGTGATGCTGGCGTGGCCAGCGTCGGAGCCCAGGAGCCCTGGATGCTCCCTCCCAGCGCCAACGGCGAGCGCCCCGTGCTCGGGGCCAGGAGCTCCCCAGAGCCGGGCACCCCGCCGCTGCCCGCGCCCTGGGAGGGGCAGCCCCTCGGTGCCCGGGGCCGCGGGGGCTGTGCTGCTGGGGGGACGCAGTCTGGCCCTGGCACTGAGCTGTCCCCCAACAGGGCAGATGCGGATGCAGCCCCGCGCCGTTGCCAGGTGTCCCCGGGGACCTGCTGCAGCCGGGCACAGAGCAGGGCACGGGGGGAAGTCCTGCTGGAGTGGAGC
>NW_005842737.1:64816-66918 GCF_000455745.1 Alligator sinensis
CGGGGCCTGCCGACGCTGGGAAGCGGGTCAGGGGCCGGGGGGGGGTGAGGGGGTGGCACACCTGAGCCCGGCTGGGCTGTGGGAACCCCCTCCTCCAGCGCCGCCCGGGACCCCGAACCCCGAGGGGACCCCGGCCCTAACCGAGAGTGCTGGGTTGGATCTGGGCTCCCCAGACCTGGGGTTTCCAGGGATCTGTAGCGCTTTCCCCATGGACGGGGGACTCGCAGGACCCTTTTGGGGCCGGCCAGGCCGCTCGCCAGGCCAGGCAGCGGGGCCGTGCCAGGCTGGATGTGGCAGGGCTTTCCCAGGAGCTGGCCACACGTCCCAGGGGACCTGCTGACCTTGGTGGCCGGCGGGGCGGAAATCAGTGGGCTGTGGAATCGCCCGGCAGGCCTGGGGGGCACCGCGGCCCCTCCTTGCCCGGCTGCAGAGGAGGCCCAGCACGGTCGCGCCGCTCTCCTCGCACGGGCCGCCCCAGCCATCCCGGAGCCCTGCTCCGTGCCAGCTCCGGTCCGACTGGTGCCCACCCGCACGCTCGGGGCATCTGCCACCCCAGCCACCGAGCTCCCCAGCTCCTCCCGGCTGTGCTTTGCGTGCTTGTGCCAGGATCGTTTGCTGCAAATGGGGCCAGGACCTGAGTGCGCGAGTCTGCACCAGGGTCCCCAGCAACCTCCCCATGTGTGGCACCCCCTGCCCCTGGTCACGACACCTGCCACGCCCTGTCTGCTCAAATGAGTCACTCCCGACAGGGCAGTGATTGCAGCCGGCACACACCATCGGTGGTGTTGGCTTTGTCTAGGATGTGGGGCTCTCCAGCCACGTCCCTGCCAACGTGACCAATGCACCGTGCCAGGCGCCGGAGCAGGCATGGGAGACCTGGGGTGCCCAGCTCGTGTCTCCCCCGAGGCACGGTGCACGCCCCCAGGGAAGGCGTCCCGCTTGCTTCCCTCTCTCGTGCTCCCCAGCTCCATTGCTGCAGAGGAAGCAGCCTGGAGCTGAGCAGGGGGAGCTGGAGCCACCACCACGTCTCCAAGCCCCACGGGGCTGGGTTGGCCCTGGCCGGGGTGGCCCCACGCAGAGGGGTCCGGCTCTGTTCCCATGCGGCTGGAGGAAGCCAAGGCCCGATGCACCTGCGTGGGATCAGGCCCCACTTGGGCCTGGTCAAATCCAGGTGACCCTGCTGTCCAGCGTCCGCCCTCCTGTGTGCTAGGAGACGGGGCAGGATGGACCCACGGTCTGACCCAGTCCGGTGCAGTTCTCATCGCCTTACAGCGTGCCCGCATTGCACCTGGTGCCCCAGGCCAGGGCAGGACCTGCCCGCTGCCCGGTCCCTGGAGCTGCCAGTGCCCACCTGGCCCCATCCTTCCCTGCCCAGCCGCGGGCTGCTGGCGGCCTGCCCCTGCTTCCCTTGGTCCCGCCTGGGGGCCCTGGGTCTGCCGGGTGCTTGCCCCACGTTCCTGGTTCCAGCCGTGGCACGGACCCTGCTGATTCCCAGGGCTCCTGGCTCTGGCTTTACCCGTGGTGCCACTGTCCCCGGTCCCGTACAGCTCCAGGCTTCCTGGGTAGTGACATCGGTTTGGATCCCCCCAAGTCCATGACTCTACGCAGGGTGACCGCCTACGTCTCCGTCCCTTCTAGACCTCGGTCGGCCTCTACTCCACCTGCTCCGGACCCCATGGGCTGCGGCCCCTTGGGGTCCTGCCCCTCCAGCCCGGCCTTGGCCCTGCAGCTCCGAGACCCCCGTGCCACTTGGACACCGGCTGCTCGACGCCACGGGCGCTGTGCCAGGCCGGCTGGTCCCCGGGAGAGGGACAAAGGACAAGGTCGGGCCGGCCGGAGCTGCTCCGTGCAGGCAGCTGTTTGCCTGCCACGGCAAACAGCGGTGCTCCTGGCAGCGCAGGTGCCCTGATAAACAGCACCGCCGCCGCGGCTCCCAGCCCGGGGCTCCTGCTCCCTTTCCTTCAGTTTGGGGCTGGGCAGGACCCAGGAGCGGCGCGGCGCTGGGCAGAGCGTGGTGCTCCCAGGGCCGGTGCCGCGCTGGGGCGACATGGGCACCGGACCAGCCGCCCCGCGTGGTCTGGAGCCGGGGACGGTGCATTCCC
>NW_005842737.1:66943-70691 GCF_000455745.1 Alligator sinensis
GTGGGGGCGGCTGTGATCGGGGCCACGTGGGGATGCGGGTCAGCGCTGGGCACCAGTGCGGGGTGCTCTCCTGGCCCGTGGCTTTACCGACAGAGCAGGATGGTCCCGGCAGGCCCCGTGCTGCTTGGGGCAGGGGCCGTGTGTCCCTGCTGCACCAGGGATGAGCCAGGCAGGGGGTGCTGGACGCTGTCCCGGTACCAGGGGCCAGAGCCAGGTGCAAGCCTGGGGCCCCACGGGCTCCGTGACACTGGCATGGCCCTGGCTTTGCCCTGTGCGGCCCAGCGAGGTCAGGCTGGACCCACACAGTGCAGTGGATGGGGATGGCTCCACACCTTCCTGCCCTAGTGTGGACAGGTCTTCCAGGGTGGGTACAATGGTTACGGGGTGCCCGTGGCTCTGGAGGTGCAGGGGAAGCTCGTGCCAGATGTGTGGGACGTGGACACGGGGCCATGTGGGCCGGGGTTCAGCCGTGGCCGATGCGATGCTGCTGCATCACAGCCTCGCGTACTGTTGGCTGTGCGGTCATGGGGGCAGCTGGGCTGGGAGCAACCTTTGACCTTTTTTTGACATCCTTTCCCCTGACCCCTTTCGGGATCCTCCCTGCTCCCAGCAGCCCTCTCTTCTGGATCTCCCAGCCGTGAGCCGGAGCCACCCGGGGCTTTCATCAGGACCCGGTGCCTGATGACCAGACCCAGCCTCCGGCACCTGGTGCCGATCCACCCTGCCCCTGTCCCTCTGCAGTTCCTCGCCCCCCTCGAGCCTTAACGAACCGCAGTAATTGAGTTCCTGGAAGATGGGGCCCCCTCTTCCTCGATGGCTAATAAGCATGTTTAGCAGCACGGGGATTTTCCTGGGAGGCTTTTGCCGTGAGGATGCGGAGCAGCTATCCCTGCCCCATGCTGTCTCCTTTGGCCTGGTGTGGACCCATGGCCGCACTTTGCTGCCTGCTTTTCCTTCCCCGCCTCGCACCGGGGCATTTTTCCTGAGCACTTGGAGAATCCAGCTAGCCCGATGGTCACGTCCCCGCTCTTCTGCTGCCCATCCAAGGAGCTCTAATAGATTAGCGAGGCGCGAGTTTCCTGTGCTGGTTACCCCCATCACATCGTGCTCATGGAGATGTTCCTAATTCTCCCATGGATTATTTTTTTCACCCCATTTTCCTGGGGTTGAAATGAAGCTCCCTGGTGGGTAATTCCCAGGACCCCTTCCATTATTTTTTGCCATAGGTAGGCACGTTAGCTTTCCTCCTGGTCTCCGGGGCCAAGGCTGACTTGAAGGAGAGGAAGCCAAGGTGTGCACGTCAGGAGGCCTGGATTAGCGAGTCTTGAGGGGGCTGGCTGATGCATTTTCTGAGCCATCGATGCCTGTATCTGAAACATGATAGGAAACTAATGAGGTACCAGAGTAGTGGCAAAAAGCGAGAAACCCCTGACAGTTACCATCTGGTTAATCTAATTTCTCCCCCCTTGTGAAATGGAGAGAGAGGATGGAAAGAAGTAAAATCTGTCAGTGGCAGGAAGCAGTGGGCACATGAGTAGGATGCGGTGTGGGGAGAGGGGGCGAGGGCTGTGCCTCAGTGGTGCAGTGTGGTGCAGTGGGTGCAAGTTGTCCCGTGCTCAGTGGGAGCCTGGCGTGGTGATGGCGGTTGTGCAGTGGTGGGGAGGGATGGAGCAGGGGTCAGGGGGACGGCAAGTGCCCCGTGGCCCCTGGGGCTAGCGCTGGCAGCTTCTGCTGGGACTCCAAGGGGACTCATCGAAGCAGGTTAGACCCCTCCGCGCCTCTCCTTTGAGGGCCTCAGCGTCCCCATGGCACATGTTCCACGATGGGGCTGCTGTCTGCCCCTCCCTGCCCTGGAGCATCATGGGCAGCGGTGCCCTCATCAGTACCCAGGCACTCCTTCCAGGGCCGTCTCCCCTCCCCAGGGGCTCCGGGGGAGCCTGTCCTGGCTGCTGTGCCCCCCAGACGTCCAGCTGGGCTGGGGAACTGCTCTGTGATTGGCTGCCCACTGCCGTGCCCCACCTCCTGGGGAAGGGCAGCCAATCAGAGCAGCAGTAGGGGACAGGCTGACCCACCCCTCCCAGGGAGGTTGTGGGTGGTGGAGCAGGAGCGCAGCATCCTCCCACCCTGCGGGGACCTGGGGCTGGACCTCCCTGCTACCCTGGCAGCTCCAAGGCCGAGCCCTGGAGAACATCTGGATGTGGGGGGCCCTGTACCGTCCTGCAGCTGCACGGGGTCCAAGGCCTGGCTCCGCTCTCATGCGGTGCCTGCTCCCAGTTGGGTGCAGGGTCTGGGGGGGCCTTATGGGGCCATGTTGCCAGGGCTAGGCTTGCTGAAGGAGGGCCAGGCGTCGGCCTCAGGGTAGGTGCACGGGCCACGAGCTTCTTCCTGGACAGATCCAGGCCAGCCCATCCGTCCCACCAGCTCCCAGGGGCTTTCTGTGCAAAGACCATCCGGTGGAGGAGACCTTGGACTTGACCCCATCTGAGAGTGCTTTCTATCTGAGTCTCCTTGGCACTAGGGCTTGCCCTGCTGCCGTGCCAGGCTGAGCACGGGCAGACGTGGCACGGGGCCAGGGCCAGTGGGGATGGGTTGCTGTGGTGCGGTGAGGGCCTGGGGTGGCTGTGGTGGTGTCTGCAGGGCTGGCGTGGCCTGTGGGTGCTGCAGCTTGGGGTATTGCTGGACAGCAGATCTCTGCCGGCCCAGGGTGCCCCTGGCCTGCTGTGTGCCCCTCAACATGGTGCCTGGCCTGCCCCTCTTGCTCTGCCTCTGCCCAGGCTGGGGCGGGATGTCGTGGGCCAGGGACAGAGGGAGGTGGAGGTGGGGACTGGGTGCTCGCCCCTGGGTGCCACATGCTGCTCTGCAGGGGCTGGGAGGGGGTGCCCAGGGCTGTGACAGGGGGCTGGGGGCTGGGGAGGGCCTGGGCTGTCTCTGTGACCACAGGTCCCAGTGCAGCTCTGGCGGGGGGACGGCGAGCCGACCCCGAGGGCAGCTGCCCATGGAACTCACCGCCGCAGGACGCCGGCCTGGGGCCGGGCAGGAGGGTGGCCATGGGCAACCTGCCCCGGGGCCTGGCTGAGCCATGGCTGCCCCTTCCCTGGTGCCCGCGGGGGTGGACTAGCTGGGGTGGGCAATGGGGAGGCAAAATGGGGCAGTGCTGATGGGTCTGGTCAGGAGAGCTGGTGCAGCTGCACCTGGGAACTCTACCCCGGGGCACGGGCAGCGTGTGCGCCCTGGAGCTGTGGGTGCCCCTCTTGCCTGGGTGCCCCCAGTGTGGTCCTGGTGCGGGGTGGGTGGGTGCCCCCAGGTCCTGATCCCTGGTGCGGGGTGGGGTGTGCGGGTGCCCCCAGTGTGGTCTCAATCCCCGGGCTGGGTGGGTGCCCCCAGGTCCTGATCCCCGGTGCGGGGCGGGGCGGGTGTGCAGGTGGGTGCCCTCAGGTCCTGATTCCCGGTGCGGTGCAGGGTAGGGGGTGGGCAGGTGCCCCCAGTGCAGTCCTGATCCCCGGTGCAGTGCGGGCAGGTGGGTGCCCCCAGGTCCCCACCCCCCGGTGCGGTGTGGGCGGGCTGGTGTCCCCAGTGTGCTCTGGATTCCTGGTGCGGGGGGGCGGGTGCCCCAGAGCGGTCCCAGTCCCGGGTGCTGGTGCCGGGCGCGGGGCGGGGCGGGTGCGGGTGCGGGTGGGTGCCCCGAAGCGGTGGGGCTGCCCGGGTGCCGGCGCGCGGTGCTGATGTGTGCGCCCTGCCCTGCCTTGCA
>NW_005842737.1:70942-73878 GCF_000455745.1 Alligator sinensis
GCAGGGGCGTCCGGGGCCGGCGGCAGACGGTGAGCGCCCTGCGGGGAGCGATGTGCGGGGTGGGCGTGCGGGGAGCGGGGTGCGAGGCTGGGGCGCTGGACCTGCGGGCAAAGCCCCACTCACCACCGGGAGGGTCCCCTGGGCCAGGGGCTCTGGGGTGCTGCTGGGGGCGGGTGGGTCTGGGGCGCGCAGCCATCCATCCGATCCCCCTTCCCGGCGCTGCAGCCCGTGCCTGTGCACACGCGGGGCTGGCAGCCCTGTCCCCGCCCCGGGCAGGCGCCCCGTCCCGGTCCCCGTCCCGGGGCATGCGGGAAGGCTGGTGCCCGGCTCTCTCCTGCCAGCCCCAAGCCGACCCGGCAGGGAGGGACGAGGACCAGCTCAGTGGCCGGGCAGGGAGGAGGCGGGATGCCAGTGCCGGTGGCGGTGCCGATGGACGGAAGGAGCTGGCCCTGGCCACATCTGGCCCCGCAGCCCGTGGGGCCAGAGCTGTGGCCAGCTGTTGGAGCAGGACACACAGCCTGTCAAAAAGCACAGGTGTAGTGCGCAGGCTGTGATACCGTGGCACAGCATGTCAGTGAACATGGGTGTGATAGCATGGCATGGCGTGTCAGCGAGCATGGGCGTGCTAGTGTGGTGCAGCACATCAGTGAGCACAGGTCTGCTAGCATGGCACAGCGTGTCAGCGAGCACCAATGTGATACAAATGGGCACAGTGGACACGTGTTATAGCATGGCACAGCGTGTCAGCAGGCACAGGTGTGATACTTCAGGGTACAGTGTGTCAGTGAGCACCAGCGTGATACAAGCAGACCCAGTGTGTTGGTGGACACAGGTGTGATAGCAGGGCACAGCTTGTCAGTGAGCGCAGGTGCAATAGCGTGGCATGGCATGTCAGTGAGAGAGGGTGTTATAGCACGGCACAGCGCGTCAGTGAGTACCAGCATGATACTAACTGGCATGGCGTGTTAGTGGGCACGGGTGTGATAGTGTGGCACTGTGTGTCAGCAGGCACAGCTGTGATACCGCACAGCACGGCGTGTCCGAGACGTGGTGCGTCCAGGTGAAGGTGCGCTCCCGCAGAGCGTGCCAGCGGAGCTCGGCACGTCAGCGAACGGCAGCGAGCCCGGAGGGGACAGCACCAGCACCAGGCGCGGCAGCAGTAGGGGCCGTGGTGCGGGGGCTGCGGCGGGTGCGGTGCGGGGAGCCCGTGAGCGGGGCTGAGCTCCAGGGACGGTGGTGCCGGCTGGGCTGTGCTATGCCATGCAGCCACGAGGCCTTTGCTGTCGAAGACTCAGCAGGCAGATGGGGCCACCGGGCTTGAGCTCTTTGGGCGTCTTCCCCCCCTCCGCTCTCAGGACTCGTGGCCGCAGCTCCTGCCCCTGCTGCCTGCGGGCCCAGCTCCTCGCCGCGGCCCCGCGGGGCCCTGAGGCTGCTGAGGGGAGGCAGCATGGCCTGTCTGGGGGTGCTGGCTGGCAGGGGCTGAGCTGGACCCTCCCGGCCCCCCGAGGCAGGGAGAAGGACCCGTTGGGAGCTGGACATGCCCCTCGGGGAGGTCCCGTTTTCCCGTGACGCGCCAGTGCTGGACAGGCGGAGAGGAGCGTCGCTGGGGCGCGCAGGCAGGGGCCTGCGGCAGCTGAGAGCCAGGGGTGTCGGAGGCACGAGTGCGAGTGTCGCCTGCCGTCGAGCTCCCAGCCCAGCTGCATGGGGGACCCTGGCAGGACCTGGGGGGGCACCGGTCCCGTCACTCCTGTCGGCTGCAGGGGAGGGCTGGCGGATGTCAGTACGGTCGGGCCTGACGGAGCACGGCTCCGCTCCGCCGCACCAGCCCTCGGCCCCCGCCCCGGCGGCTGCACCCGAGATGGGGCCCTTCGCTCTGCCGCACCCCCGAGGGCTGCCAAACCCAGGGGTTTGCTCCCCTCACCCAGAGCTTCTCAGTCCACGTTGGTTTGGGGAGAGGAGCTGGGGGGACAACAGCCCAGCAGCCCCCGGCGCAGGCTGGAAATGCTGAGCCGACAGCTGCAGTACAGGAGCATCTCTCCCTCTCCCTCTCCCTCTCTCCCCGAGCCTCTGCCTCTTCCCACCCGCTCCCCCCTCCCGGCCGCCCGTGGTGCTTCTGGCTCGTGCCGCGGGAGCCGCGCTGCCAGGTGGGGGGCGTGTTGTGCCCCCCTGAGCCGGCTTCTTGCGCTGGTCCCTAGCAGAGAAGCCGGTCCCCTGCAAGGTGCCGAGGTGACACCTCCCGCCCGGTCTGTGCCTGGGGCCTCTGTCCGGCTGCAAGCACCTCTGCCCGGCCCGGCCCAGCCCGGCCCCCTGGACTGGGGCAGGGTGCATGCTGCTACCACATTATGGTTTTGTTGCATAAAAGCCCTCAGGTCCCAGAGCCGCGGGCTGGCAGGGAGCTGCGGAGTCTCATCGAGTCCAACCTCTGCCCCAGCCCCATCCAACCCCCGCAGACAAACCGTCACCTAAACTCTTCGTACAAGTACGGGCAGCCCAGACAGCGCGGCACAGCACCTGAACCCGCCTCGGAGAAGGCCACATGTCACCGCTCCCACGTGACATCGGGTCGGGTGCAGACCAGGGCCTGTTTCTTCCCCTCCACCAGGCTTGGCTTCCGCCCCGTGGCAGGGGGAGGCTGTAGCCGGGCGGTCTCGGTGTGCAGGTGCTCTCGGGCTGCATGTGTTCCTGCGCCCACTTGAATTAAACCGTGCATCCGTGCAAATTCGTGCGCAGCCTCGGGCCGTGTCGAGACCCGGCGGTGTGCCCGGGCTCTCCAGGGGAGCGGGCAGCCGGCAGGGTCTCTCCGCCGGGCGAGGACGGGCTGCGCGGTGCCGGGTGCCAGCCTGGGGCTGGATTTGGCCGTCGCTCACTCGTGAGAGGCCTGAGCCAACGAGGGGACGTGGCTGGGGGGCTGCCAACCCGCACGTGCGGCAGCGAGG
>NW_005842737.1:73914-93039 GCF_000455745.1 Alligator sinensis
GGAGCGGGCGGCCGGCAGGGTCTCTCCGCCGGGCGAGGACGGGCTGCGCGGTGCCGGGTGCCAGCCTGGGGCTGGATTTGGCCGTCGCTCACTCGTGAGAGGCCTGAGCCAACGAGGGGACGTGGCTGTCGGGCTGCCAACCCGCACGTGCGGCAGCGAGGAAGGGAACCGGGTGGGAAGGCGCTCGGGTCTAAACAGCTGCAGCCTGGCAGGGATTAGCCGGTGCGCGTGCACGCGTGCGTGGGTGGGGAAAGCCCTCAGACAGCGCGGGGGAGCTGGCCGGTGCCCGCAGGCAAGCCCATCTGTCAAATGACACAGCCCTGGAGGCATCGGCCGTGCCCTCCGGCCGCGAGCGTGCGAGCGCGGCACCGACCTGCCTACGCGCTGTGCCGCCGGGCTCGGGTCCTGCAGGGGCGGCTGACCACAGCCAGCTCGTTTCCCGGGGCCACGCTGGAGGCCGGCAGAAGGGCAGAAGGGAGGGGTGCTCGGCTTGGGGTCCAGGCTGCGGGCAAGGTCCCACCTGCACCGGCGACGGGCAGGGAGGGCGGCGTGCGCGTCCGCCAAGCCGTGCAGCACAGAGGCCGGGCTCTGAGCTTGCCCAGCCGGGGTCTGGCACGGAGCTGCGTGAATCAGACGGCAAATCGCTTACACGGCGTGACAGATGAGAAGCCATCTGTCCAGGGCTCCCGCTTTCTAGAGAGCCCCGGGAAGGAGGGGGCGGCTGACGAGCAGGTCTGTCGACCCTGAGCCAGAGGCCAAGCAGGCCGGGGAGAAGGCATGAGCGCTGCAGCGCCGGTGCGCCGGACCGGCTCCTGGAGGGGAGGCTGCTAATCTGGGACGAGACACGAACAGCCGCTCGCGTGGGAGAGATGCGGAGCCGTGGGCGAGCTCCGTGTCGGAGCAGATGGGCCCCAGTCTCCCGGAGGCACCGGGAGTGCCAGGAGCACAGGCCCCGAGCTGTGCGTCCGCAGCTGCAGGTCAGATCAGGAAGGGCGGCGGGCCGTGCACGTTTCTCCGGCCCCCATGATGAGCCAGCCTCCGCCGCAGGGTTGGGGCACAGCCGCCCTGGTCGGGCACTGCCGCGTCCGCAGCGCTGGAGGGCGAGGTGGGCTGCAGCAATAGCGGCGTCGCACGGCTGATCTCTTATCAGCGTTCCCGGGCGCTGGGTTTCCTGCTCATTGCTGGCGAACGTTGCTAGAGGGCAGTCCAGGCACTCATGGGGGACTTGAGAAAGTCGCGCCGACCCTTGAGAAGCTCACATGGAAGGGGAGAGCTCGTCGCAGACCGTGAAACGTGCTGCTCTCAGCAGAAGGAGGCATCTCGTGACCAAAGGAGCGCAGAGTCGAGGCGGTGCCGGGTCTATGCCCGAGGCCTTTGCTGCAGCGGTCGTTTCCGCCCAGCCCCAGGGTGAGTGGTGGGGATCTGCCTTTCTACCTTGTGCACCAGGGCGCAGGGGCCGTCGTCGCTCAGCTGGTGCAGCAGGCATGTGGGCAAGACAGGTGTGAAATGAAGCAGTGCCGCTGCCTGTCCTATGACACCTGTGAGCACACACGTGCGTCCTGCCGGAGGGACTTGCGGAGCTCCCAAGTGCCCGGTTGAGCCGCCTTTGCTGTAAGTAGGCAGCTGCTTCGCTGCATCCTGACACGTGCGCACATGGGTTATGTGTGAACTTGCGGCCTGGTGTCAGCGGGCCTCACGGGGCACATGTGAGGGGTGGAGAGCAGGTTGCACGCTGTGCACAACTCCCAGGGCGCTCTTGCACGCTCCAGAATCACTCCGGCCGGGACGTGCTGGAGGAGACCAGCCCTCTGGTGCGAGGTGGCAGAGTCCGGCGAAGTGTCCGAGCGAGACTCTTTGTAATGGCTGTTAGTTGCTCCCTGTCTTCAAAAGCAAAAAAGGAAGGAAAACCTAAGAAGCTCCACATCACGCGTGTTTCTGCGGGGTTACATGATCCGGATGAGCTTCGTCTTCGTCTTCCAGCTGCTCCGTGGTGCGGCCCTCCGGAGACCCCGCATGATACGAGGCCGGCTAACTGCGAACGGCACGCGGGGGGTTGCAGCGGAAATGAGCCCACGCTGAGCTGTGTTGCCATGGCTAGACTGCTGCCGGTACCCGAGGTAGCAGGTTGAAAGCGCGTTTGGGTAGGTTCACCCCGCACTGCAGCGGAGACCTGCCCGTCTCCGTACCCCGTTTCTCCAGCCGCACGGGGGATCGTTCTGCGAGCGGAGCCTCGTTTGTGTCGCTGGAAGCACGCTGCACGGCTGTGCGTGAGCTCCCTGCGAGGTGGCCATGGTGATGACTGCAGTATGCACGCCTAGATAGATAGAGAGATGCGCCAAGCTCGCCGGAGGAGCTTACGCGAAGCGAACGCAGGGCACCGTCTCTACCTTTCTCTGCTGAGGCAGCCACGGAGCAGCCCAGGGCCGTGCACACGAGAGGGCATCGTTACAGCGTGCTGCAGGCACGTGCCCTTGGCTCCAGGGAGCATCCCCAGACAGCCTTGCCCCTTCTGTGGGGGCTGGCCAGGGGACCGGCAATGCAAAGCCTGGCAGGGAGGGTTAATGGTCTGTGCTGGGGGGGAAAACTTGAATTAACCCACCCTCAGCTGTGGGTTGTGCTCCATGCCTGGGCTCGCGGCTGCCTCGGCGACCGGGGGTGCAGGGGACAGAGCTGCTGGTTTTCCCCTGCATCCGCCGGACCCCCTTCGGGCTGTGCTGGGAGAGCAGCAGGCCTGGAGCAAGGGTGGACGCTGCAGCCCTGCCTGGGCGGTGACCCCAAGCAGACCGGGGTGCAGGAGGTCCGCGGAGCACCCCACCGAGGGGCCGGACCCGGCCTGCCCATGCTGCCCCGTGCCCACGGCAGGATGCAAGCTAAGCCCCACGGCCTGCCGCGGCGTAGCGCTTCACCCCACTGACCCCTTTCCTCCGGGAGCCGTAGGGCAGGGGATTGATCTGTTTTGACAGTGCAATCTGCTGCGCTCTGCAATGTTCCCCAGGCTGCAGTTTACCGGAGTTTGGTAACCTAGAAACAGCCTCCTCTTCTAGCGGCGGCAGTGGTCCGTGCGGGCTGCTGCCGGGGGCCGCGGGGTGCAACGGCCCCTGGGCAGGTCTGCTCCCCAGCCCAGCAGGCAGGAGGCACGGCCGGCCCTGGCCTTCGGGGTTTGCAGGAGGGAGCCGTGCTCCCCGCGGAGCTGAAAGGGGTCAGGGGCCATCTGCTTGGGGTGACTTTGGAGCCAGTGTCTCCCTCAGTCAGGGCTCCTTGCCCTCAAGGGGTTTGTGCGCCTTTCTGCTCCCAGCTGCTTGGAGCAGGGGGCTGAGCAGACGGGCTCCCGGGCCTGCCCCGAGCGCTGGGAGCAGGGGCGCGAGTGCCACGGGGTCTGAGACGCTCCTGGCAGCGCCCGTCTCCGGGCCGCCCCGGGGCCAGCGGATCCAGGGCAGGATCACATCCTCCCTGCTGCGGTGCTGGGCCCCGCAGCCCCTTCCAGTCCCCGAAGAGCCACGGGGATTGCGTCTGCACGAGCGTGGCAAGGCTGGGCAATGCCTCCGGCTCGGTTTGTTTTTTCCGAGAGAGACTTTGTTCGGAGGAATCGTGGCTCAGCGTGGCGCATGAGAAACGCCGAGGCAGGTAGATAAGAGCCTCTTGCAGACAAGTGGTGCTTCCGACGCGGCGAGCTGCCGAAGCACGGGAGCCGGCGTCTTTCGAGCATCTTTGCAGCGCCGAGGGAGGAGGCTCGGTGAACGGGACTTCCTTGAGGCAGCTCCCAAGGGCTTCGGCTATTCATTTCAAACTCTGCTGCTCCTTCTGTAGCCGGAAAGGAGCGGGTGCCTCTTTCCGCCCCATTTGTTTCTTAGGGCGGGGGGAGCTGGGTCCGGTGGCATGGGATGGGATGGGATGAGGAAAGCAGGCCCCATCCTCATTGTGCAATTAACGCCGAGCCCCGCACCCGACCCCTTCCCCCTCCGCAGCTGCGGGCCGTCGTCCCCTGGCAAAGGGGCTTCCAGGGCAGGCTTGGGACCGTGAGAAAATGCAGCATCCCCGAGCTCTCCCTTCCCCCACTGGATGTGAAACCCTTCAGCCCCTTATTCACCATCACAAAGAAGGAGACCAGGCACCAGCCCAGCCCCCCCCGTCCCCTCCGGTTTTCATTGCAGGACCTCACAATGTCTTGTCTCCGGCGCGGGGAGGGGGGGCACGAGCCTGTCCCAGCGGGCCGTGCCTGCGAGAGCGAGGGGTGCTCCCCGCAGGGCTCAGCGGGCGCACGGTGCCGCCAGCCAGCAGCTCCGGTCCGCCGGGCTAATCCGCGCGGCGCCTCTCGAGCGGCCGCCCCGCGCGCAGCAGCGTGTTCTCCAGGGGCCTTTTCTTCCACCTGCTTTCTGGCTTCGCGAAGACTAGAAAACTCCCCGCGACTTCGAAGGTTGCAGCGTGATGCGCTGCAAGGTCAAGAAGTGCCGGCGCTCGTCTGTACCACCTGGCCTTGCGCCCAGGCTTCGTTTTCGGGTGACGTAACTCCGGCAACTTCAGCGATGCTTTCTGATCTGTGCCGCGGAGAGGGGAGGATCCGGCCACGTCAGCACCCTGCCTCGTGCAGACGGCGTGATGGATGGTGCTCAGCGAACGAGGCAGCCGCTCCGTGTGTTGTATCCCCCTCGCTCACCGCACGGCCCCACGCACTGTCTCCAGTGCTCTGTCCAATGCATGGTATTTTTCGATGTTTCTAGGTTTTCCTAGCATACTCGTCAGCCTGGTCTCTTGCATGCTAATGAACGTAGCCACCAGGATGGCAGGCTTCGCCGAGTTTAAGACATGCAGGTCTGTCTCCTGGACAGCACAGGGCCGACGTTTCCGCCACAACCCCTCTTTTGTGCCCACAGTGGGCTTGTCTGGAGCACGGCGTGCAGGAAGGTTCGCGGTCTGGGTTGCAAGGACAGGGAGGAGCCGGCGTTCGGTGCTCGTCTGCTCCGCAGGGAGCGCCACGCGTCTTGCTT
This sequence comes from Alligator sinensis, assembly GCF_000455745.1. NCBI lineage: Eukaryota > Metazoa > Chordata > Crocodylia > Alligatoridae > Alligator > Alligator sinensis. Next base: position 78,900 of record NW_005842737.1, read on the forward strand.
TGCCGATGGGGGACAGCGGCGCGGAGAGAGAGAGGCCGCTGATTTGGGGACCGTCCTCACAAAGCAGCGTGGTGTTTGGCTTCCAAATTCAAGATCATCTTAAGAAATTGTCTGGCGAGTCTGGGCAGAGCGGTGCTCAGCCCCACGCTGGCTCACGACCCGTGCAGCATCTCGACACCTGGCCTTTCTGCAGCCAGGCTCTGCAAGCCGTGCAGGGCCTGATGGATGGGCAGGGAGACATGTCCAGCCCTGGCAGGTGTGTGCTCCAGCCCCGGGGAGGGCAAGGCTGGAGCCCTCCGGGAGACCTGCGCCTCGCAGACGGACCCCTGCCCTTGCAGGGGCAGCTGCTGGGGTGGCCCCTGGGAGGGCGGCCGGAGCAATGGGGCCAGGGGATTTCCTGGCAGGCAGGGAAAGAAGTAGCAGGGCTCCCAGCAAAGCAGAAACCACTCAGGAAAGGGAAATGCAGTAGCCTAACTAGGGGGGCAGCCCTGGCCAGGCGAGGTGCATGAAGCCAGAAGGCACGCGGGGAGCGGCTCCGGTGCCAGCCCTGCCCCTGGTGCAGCGAGGCAGCACCGATGGCAGCACAGGTGAGACCCTCCCGTGCTGCTCGGGGTGCTCAGCACGACACCCCCGTCTCTGCCCAGCGTGCACAAGTCACTCGTTCTGCCCTTGGGGAAATGCGCTGTGAGATGCAGAGGAGAGGATTCTGCATGGCGGGGCTGGGGCTCTGGTGCACGGGGATGAGACAGGCATGAAACGTGGGGTCTTCCACATCCAGGTGGAGAAGAATTAAATAACAGCTAGATTTGTTGTCTCTGACGCTGTGCTTCGACTGGTCTGGACTTGGGGGGGGGGGTGCCTTCCTCTGCGCCAGATCCCTTGAGCATTTATTTACAGCAGCCGGCCGCTGGCCGCTGCGGTCCCTGGCTCTCCCCGTGGCAGCTCGGGTGTGATGTCTTGTGCCAAGAGTTGAGATGATGGCTTGTCTGGGATGCTTTGGAGGAGCTGATCCTGCCTCAGGCGGGGGTTGGACTAGATGGGACCTCTGCAGCTCCCTTCCAGCTCCACTTCTCTAGGATTTCTGTGATTTCTATCATTTTACCTGGTTTCATTTTAAAAAAATGTTAAAATTAGGCTTGAAATCACAGCCCCCTACTCTGAGGTTGAGATTTCTTGTACTCAATAAAAACCCATTCAGATTAAATAGAAAGCATTTGAACAGAGCCTGTGGGTGCTAGAGGCTTCAGGTAATCAGATCACTGTACTGGGGGGGTGGGGGGGGCTCACCAGTTAAACACCTGGAGCCAGTTTGTTTAAATCTGAAGTCACTTTTGACATCAGGAGCTGCTGCAGGTGCAGGAAGAATCGTGCCTGATTTCCATTTATTCAGAGAGCTTGCATCTGTGAATCGTTCATGGGAAGCTTCAAAAACAACTGGCAGTTGCAAAAGCAGGAAAGCTTGCAGTCCTTTTCATAGCAATCATGCCTGCGTGCACGGGGTCTTTTGCTTCTAAAATCTTGACACACACAGTGGCCGGGAACAATCACTTAATTTCATTAACCGCAGATTAAACTTCCTTTGTGGAACATATGAGCTAGTTTGAAATGTAAACTAGGCTTCAATAAACTTACTTTTTCTCTTATATTTCCATCATATTTTGGGTACTTGTGTTTCATTTATGTCAAAGTAGAATTAAAATGGTGTATTTGTGCATTTTTAATTGAATGCCAATTACCATCCAAATCCAGCTTGACACAAATCATAGAAAAAAATATTAATCATCTAGTAGATAAGAAATGTGTCATTCAGCATTTCCTAGCGTAATAAAAAAGTTACAACTATGAATAAATGTATACTAAGATCCATGATTGCTTAAACAGATGCAGATAGGCCTGGCTTATTCACTTGTGAGAGAAAAGGTACCAAATTCCATGTAAGCACTATATTAAATTGCAAAGTAGTAGGTCTTTATGGTTACCAACCAGTGAAAATCAGCCTTTCTTTAAGAAAATAGCTGAAAAGCACACATGCAAAACAATGTTAACGTGATGATTTGAATCACAGTTCCCTGCTTGCTGATTTCCATCAGGATTAAAATCGGTGATCGCTTCGGTTGAAATCAATGCAGCCCTGCTCCACTCCCCCTGCACAGGAGGGTTAGATGTGGGGGCAGGTAAAGCTCGGGCTGTGGTGGATGATTGCAGATTTTGTGCCTAGAAACACAGAGCATGTGCACGCCTGGGAAGCGTGTACCTGTTCAGGTTTGTGCAGCTCCATCTGTGACATTTAATGCAAATTATCTAATGAAGCATTTTAAATAACGGTAGCTAATTTGCATAGCACTGTAAAATCCATTTTAAGAAACGTTGCGGATTGATTGCTTATGCTGCCCTGGTGAATGAAGCCCTCTGTTTATCGACAGGGCGCAGCAGGGCAGGGTTCCTGCACCGCGGGGCTGCCGGCTTTTCTCCGTGCTAACGAGGAGAAGAGAAGGGAAGAGGGGACGTTTCCTTTCGGGGGTAGTAAGAGCAGCTTGCTCTTCGGGGTCTCTGCAGGCTTTGGTTGATTTTGCCGCGGCGTGGCGGTGCGTTTGTGATGGGGGTGCAAGACGTGGAACCCACCAAGCTCTTTCGTAGATGCACCTGGGGCTGGAAGGAGCTTCCTGGGTAGGTGAGCGCAGACACCGCTTCATAGACTCCAGAAGAGATGGGAGGGACCCATCATGCTTGAGCTGAAATCTCGCTGAACCCTAAATTGATTGGATTGATTTCTAGCCTTTTTTTTTTTTTTTTGGCACTTGCAAAACCTACAGCATGCATCCTCCCGTGTTTTTCAAGGGCCAGCAAAATACATTTGCTTTCCCTTTCTCCGAAATACTTAGTCGCGTTTGAACCCGGAGCCTTCCGATCCACAGAGCACCACTTCGACTGGAAAAATACCCGAGGAGGGAGGGGTGTTGCTGTTCTTCATGTGGAATAGCTCGGAGAGGCAGATGCAGGAGAAGCCTTGTCACCGGCCTGCACAACTCTCTCTGAACGGGCTCTAGAAAGCCGGGCATCGGGTTTCCCGAGCTCAGTTCCTGGCTCTGGGCACGCTGGATGGTCTCGTACTGCGTCAGCCCGGCCAAGTGCAATGATACCTGTGTGAGCCGTCCCCAGGGAGCCTGGTATCTAAAACCTCGAGTGCCTACCGGCTGAGCTCAAGGGCTGCATTCATGAGCATGGACGCAGCAGGAAATACAGTAGCCTTTCTATGCGATGTAGGTGATAGGCAAGGATGAAGTTTCCTTTGGACCCTTGTGGCCTTGGGGACAGAGCTGGATGGAGGGGATTACTATTGCTATTACTATTACTATTATGATGATGATTTATATCCCACTCTACCCAGAAAGGCTCAGAGCAGCTTGCAATAAATGACCAACATGAACAGTAAATGCCCCAAACAACACCCCAAGTCTGGAAAACTCCACCCCACCCCGTCAGCCTTAACGACAAACCCTCCAGCAAATCCCAGCGCCCATTTGCATTTATAGCCATTGCAGCAAGTAATTCAAACAGGGACCAGTGGAAGCTTTGGATGTTGTCATGCTGTTTTCTGCAATTTCCCCCACCAAACATTTTCTTCTCTGTGCTGATTGGCTGATAGGCCCATCCTCTTTCTGGCCCCTCCATGCCCTCACCTGTCCCCCCCAGCTCATCTTTTGGTCATGGAGGGCCAATTGAAATCATAAAACAAAACATTTTGTACGGAATAGGATCTTTGCTGCTATCACATTTTTCTGGTGCCTAGACGTATACACATCTATGTTTCCTTTTTTTCTCTGACCTTCTCTGTGTCTGAGGTGTTTAGTCTGAACTTTTCAGGGCAAGATCACTCGTATTCTGGTTTTTACGGTGCCTAACATAGCGGGCCCGGATCTCAGCCTTGGCAGTGCTGGAACAAACACGATAAATAAATACAGTAGAGGACCATGTTCATCCTGTTTTACCTGACAGGGTCCAAGGCAAAGGCGATGAGACTTGACCCTGTCCGATTAGAGCCGTGGGTCCTGTTCTTGGTAGTGCCTGAAACTGCCTTGTCCAAATGCCCTGAAGGCTTATTTGCAAAGTGTGTAAATGCTGCCTACCTCCCCCTGGGCGCGTCTACACGAGACATTAAAAGCGCAATAGGCTAATTCTAGCGTGCATTAGTGCATCATGGCTAATGCGTGCATTAGTCGTGATGCGCTAATGCATGGTCGAATCAGTCTGCTGCGCATTAGCATCAATTAAAAGACATGGGCTGGCACTACTGATTACAGCACATTAAGTTAGTACCTGTAATTACAGCTACTACACTTAATGTGCCATAACTACAGCACATTAATGCATGTGTAGACATGCCCGCTAAGGCTGGGGGCACAGGGCTTGGATTGTGGATGGCAGTTTTACACAGAGTTTTGATTGTGGATCATATGGGATGGTTTGGACAAGGCTGCCTCAGGCAGGGGGTTGGACTAGATGTGACCTGCCAGCCCCACTTCCCTATGAATAAGGTTTGTGGTGGGGGGGAAAAAGGAACGGTTGTGAACAGCGATCAGGAGTTCGGATTAAAACTCACTGGTGCATGGTTTGTAGCTTAGTTACCTTCCCCTACCCTGTGGGCGATTGTGCGGTGGAGTTTCTCTGATGTTCAAAACGCGTGAAAGTTTACCAGCTGTGCAGGGCTGCGTGACTTGCAAAGTGCCTGAGTGGCATGAGAGACACCTGACCCACCAAGTCCAGGGAAGAATCAATTCTCCTTCCTGAAACCTGTTACTTGGAAAAAATTAGAAGTTTTCCAGCTGAGCTTGGCCAGATTCCTGCACCAAACCAGCCGCGGCAGGACCGCACCCTGGGCACTGATGCTCAGCCGGGTCGTGGTGCTCCCCGGTGCTGAATGCAGCAGAAGAGCCCCTGCCCTTGATTTGCAAGTGACGCTTGTGTTCATGCAACACGAGCATGCTGTTGGCTGGTATTCATCCCGACCCACTGTGACCCCCACGTCCTCCTCTGCAGCGCTGCAGCCGAGCCGCCCATTCCCCAGTCGACACTTGTGCATGCAGTTATTCTACCCCACGTTTAGGGCTTTGCATTTGACCTCGTTCAATCTCATCTGATTGATTTTGGACCATTTTTCCAGTCCACCCAGGTCATTTTGGATCCCAGCCCTGCCCTCCATGCCCTCTGCAACCCCCACAGCTTTGTCATCCATAGAATTGCTAAGTCTGCGCTGGATCCCGTTGTTCAAATCATTAAGGAAGATATTTAACAATCCCAAACCCAAGACAGACCCCTGAGGAGCCCCACTTGATACCTCCCCCCAACTAGACCTCGAGCCATTGACGACTGCACATCGATCATGACGATCCCACCGTTTATGCATCCCCCTTGCAGTACTTTCGTCCAGTCTGTATTTCCATCGTTTGTTAATGTGAAGGTGAAGGCAGACTGCGTCCAAAGCCTCGCTAACGTTGAGGTCCGTCACACTCGCTGCTCTCCCCTCATTCACAGAGCCTGTCACTCGATCGTAGGAAAAAAAGCAGGTTTGCCAGGCAGGACTTGCTCTTGTTGGGTCCTTGCTGGCTGTTCCTGATCACCTTCCTCTCTTCCAGGTGCTTCACATTAGATCCCTTGAGGCCTTAAGCCATGATCTTTCCAGTATCGAGATCAGGCCACCTGGATCCTCCTTCCTTTCATTAAAGTTGGGCACTATATTTGCACTTTTCTAGCCCTCTGGGACATCACTCGACCACCACGCATGCTCGGAGAGGATACCCAAAGGCTCTGAAAGTCCCTCAGACAATTGCTGCAGAACTCCAGAGTCCATCCAGCCCTGCTGACTCGAAAGCATCTAGCTGGTTGGACTGATCCCTAACCTGTTTTCCTGTTCCTCTTGGCTGCGTATCTTCTTCCCCGTCGTTGCTGCCACCTGCACTCGTCAGGCTAGCTTCCTGTACTTGCGAAGGCTGAAGTAAAAGGGCATTAATTACTTCAGCCTTCCCGGCGTTGGCTGTAACTAGATTTCCTTCCGCATTTCATAAAGGACCTACGGCTTGCTTGATCTTTCTCTTACTCTTGACACACATCTAGGATCCCTTTTGATTGCCTTTATGTCCCTTGCCAGCTGCATCTCACGTCGTAGATTCATAGATTCATAGATGTTAGGGTCGGAAGGGACCTCAATAGATCGAGTCTGCATATCTAACCTCCTCTTGAAGACCCCCAGGGTAGGGGGGGAGAGCACCACCTCCCTTGGGAGCCCGTTCCAGACCTTGGCCACTCTAACTGTGAAGAAGTTCTTCCTAATGTCCAATCTAAATCTGCTCTCTGCTAGCTTGTGGCCATTATTTCTTATAACCCCCGGGGGTGCCTTGGTGAATAAAACCTCACCAATTCCCTTCTGTGCCCCCGTGATGAACTTATAGGCAGCCACAAGGTTGCCTCTCAACCTTCTCTTGCGGAGCCTGAAGAGGTCCAGTTTCTCTAGTCTCTCCTCGTAGGTCTTGGTCTGTAGGCCCTTAACCATACGAGTGGCCCTTCTCTGGACCCTCTCCAGGTTATCCACATCCCTCTTGAAGTGCGGCGCCCAGAATTGCACGCAGTACTCCAACTGCGGTCTGACCAGCGCCTGATAGAGGGGAAGTATCACCTCCTTGGACCTATTCGTCATGCATCTGCTGATGCACGATAAAGTGCCATTGGCTTTTCTGATGGCTTCGTCACACTGCCGACTCATGTTCATCTTGGAGGCCACTAGGACTCCAAGGTCCCTTTCCACTTCCGTGCCACCCAGCAGGTCACTCCCTAGGCTGTAGGTGTGCTGGACATTTTTCCTCCCTAGGTGCAGCACTTTGCATTTCTCCTTGTTGAACTGCATTCTCTTGTTTTCTGCCCACTTGTCCAACCTGTCCAGGTCTGCTTGCAGCTGTTCCCTGCCCTCCGGCGTGTCCACTTCTCCCCATGGCTTTGTGTCATCTGCAAACTTGGACAGGGTACACTTCACTCCCTCGTCCAAGTCGCTGACGAAGACATTAAAGAGTATCGGTCCAAGGACCGAGCCCTGCGGGACCCCACTGCCCACACCCTTCCAGGTCGAAACCGACCCCTCCACCACGACTCTCTGGGTGCGACCCTCCAGCCAATTCGCCACCCACCGGAGTGTGTAGTCATCCAAGTCACAGCCTCTTAACTTGTTCACCAGTATGGGGTGGGATACCGTATCGAAGGCCTTCCTGAAGTCTAAGTATACGACATCCACCCCTCCTCCTGTGTCCAGGCGTTTCGTAACCTGGTCATAAAAAGAGACTAGATTAGTCGTGTCTTGGTGTTTCCTAAATTTCTCCGTGCGCGCCCACGCGGTTGACACTTATTTTCTTGCTAGTACGGGGACCGAGTCTCCACTTCTGTAGGGTTCCTTGTTGAGTTTCAACTGATCGAAAAGATTGAAGCTCATGAGGACGACAGCCATCTGGTAACGGTGAAGCTTGGGCCCAGAGATAATTCGCTAGCCCACGTGCTTCTCTCGCTGGAGAAGTGGAGCCAGAGGCCTCACCCGGTGCAGGACAGCTTCTGGGTGAATTTGTGCATTGCAATCTTTCTTTTGTATGTTCCTAAAATGATAAATATCCTGGTGGGAACGGGGAGGAGCTGGTAGGGGTTGGCTGGTCCTTCCCGAGAGACCTGCACAGCAACGGTCCGAATTGTGACAGGTTTGCTAATCAGGACGAGGGCCCCAGCTGAGCATTTCTTTTGCCCTCGGACAGATGTCGGTTCATCCATCACTTTCCCATCGTGAGCCGGGCTTGCGATTCCCTGAGTCCCGCCCGGCCAGGCTCACGGGAGCCGTTGAGACGCATGCAACCGAGGAGTCACTTTTCATCTTGGGGCTTGCCAAGTCCGCTGGCAGCTGAGGCCTTCAGTGCCTCCGGGAAAGCTCTCGACGCGTTGACAGCTCCCGCGCATCCTCTGTCCGCTCCCGGGCTGAGGACCAGCTCGGTGTTTGGGAAATGCCGGCGCTGGAGTTTGCTCCGCGGGACACGGAGACCGGCGAGGATGTCAGGCTCCCGGGCTGCCGGACCCCCCGGGGAATTGCTTAGCTTCTGTTTTCGGTAGGGGTGTCAGTTGCTTTTGTTCTGCACGCCGGTTTGAGATGGGGATTCTCCATCCACCGGCTCCCAACACATGGGTTGAATCGGATAGGCCGCCGGGCTGGGGTTTGAAGGTGTGGATTTAGATGTTTTCAAGACCGAGGCAAGCGGCAGGGTAAAATGCATGCACGGGACACGTTCTAACGTGGAGATGTGGGGTTTCACTGATCTGCTGAGTGAGATTTTCATTAAAAGTTGCATAAAAGTCATATCCACTAATCTCTATGAAAGAGAGTATACCGTTCTCCTTGCTGAGCTATTAGCTTCTTTCTAGCTGTTTTAGAGTTGGCTATTTTAACAACTCTGGGTTTTTTTCGTTTCAATACCTTTGCTTCCTGAAGAGAATAGGCGGTGAATGATGTGCCATGGAAGGACAAAAGGGATGAAAGCAGGGCGAGAGACAGCCGTGCAGAAAAGCGGCTGAGAGAAAGACCGGGCTGGAGAGCATCACGGGAAGGGGCAGGGAATAAATAAAACATCCAGTGAAATCGGTGAGGAAGGATTTCAGAAGAGACGAGGCATAAAGGATACAATAGGTATATTCTCTTGAAGGTAAATTGGGTTTTCCCTTTTCTTTCGGAGCCCCGTTTCTGCACCCCGCCGTGGCCTGCAAGCTGGCATCAGCCCGAGCTGCCAGAGCTTTACATTTTTCTCCCACTGGAGGTTTTGAAGCGTTCAGGTCTATTCTGGATGGGGAAGGTGGATTTCCCCATCACAGCACTATAGGGCTGGAGGGGACCTCGAGGACCAGCTCATCCAATGCCCTCTGCAGATGCATGATCTCTTTGTCCCCAAACTAACCATATCTAGCTTCTTCCAGGTTTCCTCATGTGGCTGATACCATAACTCCTTCAGCATCTTCATTATTTACCTCTGCATTTTCTCTGTTTCTCTACGTCCTTCTTAAAAAGCGCTGTCCAGAACTGGACGCAACCGTCCAGCTGAGACGTAACCAGAGCTGAGCAGTCGTACGGTCGCCTCCCCTGCGCAGCGCACAATGCTCCCGTTAATGCAACCCCAAACGGCACTTGCTTTTTTCTGCGACCACATCGCATTGCTGAGTTGCGGCGAGCTTGGGGCGCACCGTAACCCCCAGACGCTTCTGGGCTGCACAGCTCTCTACCCAGCTATCCCCGGTCTGTACGGGTGCATTTAGTTTCTTTCCCTCCTTGTAGCATGGCACGTTTACCTTTGCTGAATTTTTTCTTTGCTGTTTATAGTCCAGGTTTCAAATTTAGCAAGATCCTTTTGATTTTTAATCTTATCTTCCAGTGTGCTTTCCCCAGCTTTGTGGTCATTTGCTAACTTAATTAGTACATTAATTCTGCAACCTAGTCATTAATAAAAAATGTTTATCAACACTGGAGCCAATGGTGGAAACTCACTGGAGACTTCCTTCCATTTTGGCAGTGGTCCACTTATAGTTACTCTTTCCTTGTGCTTATCCATAGCCACCTGATAGTAATTCTGTTTTGACCACAGTTTTTCATCTCGCTTACGAGACTTGCCTGCGGGTCTGTATCAAGTGAAGGTATCGTATATCCACCGCCTTCCTCTCATTCACCAAATGTTTTGCCCTGGCAAAGATGGAAACCAATTTGGTGTGGCATGATTAATTCCTAACAAATCCATGCTGGCTGACAGAGATCATGTCTTCCCCCTCCCCAGTATTTACATGTTTAAGGTAGAGTTTTGTTTCCTTTTCCATGTCGAAACGGCAGCTTTTAGCTTCCTAAGTGCCAAAAATGCCGTGTGCAGGTGGCTGCTCCATGTCTCTGGCAGTGTGGGTGCGTAGTTGTGTGCACTGAGTACACACTGGCTGAGCATGTTCATGGGCAAGGGCACATCCCTCGTGGACGCCTACCCAAATTTAAGGCCCCAGGCTGCAGCAGCTGGACACGCCTGACTAACAGGAGCGAGACCCTCGCGGGGCAGGGCCCTCCTATGGTTTATCCCCCCAGCAGAGTGGTTAGGACACTCACTCGCCCAGGAAGTGGGTGACCCAGGGTCTAGCCCAGTCTGGGTTTGAACCTTTCTCTCTCTAAGCACCAGGCCACAAGGTCGGGTATGAGCAGCCATCGCCAGCTCTTGGGACAAACTTCCCTGCAGCGTGGCTCCCGACCCACTTCATCCAATGGCTGTTCAGTGCAAGGGGCAATAGCCCAGGCATGCTGAAAAATGCCAGAGCCACAGAGAGATGCAGGCTCCAAACCCCGTCTAGGACGTGGGTCTCCGGCTTCCTGGGCGAGTGCCCTAAACAGCTTGGGGGGGCCCTGGCTGCTGTCCCTCCCCACTGTCATTTTGTCTGGGTCTTACGTGCGTGCGTAGCTATGTGCATGCACACGTGGCTGGGAAATGCATAGTTTGTGTGCACAGGCTTGCAGGTCCAGAGCATAAAGCGGCGGGGGCCAGAGGCAGCCAGGTATATGGTTAGGCAGCTGCCCCTTGGGTGTGCAAAGGGAAATGGGACACTGCCTCCATGTTTTGTAATTTGTTCCTGTCACTCCCCGGGTGTTACAGTCAGGCTGACTGGTCTGAAGGTCCCCGGTTTTCTTTTTTCCCCTTTTGCAGATGGGCACCCTGTTAGCCCGTCCCAAACCTCCAGGACCTCACCGGTTATCTGTGAGTTTGCAAACGGCAACTTGAACGGAGTTGGGGAACTGGTGGGAATGATCCCATGGAGGGCAAGTTTAATGGGCAAAGGAGGCCAGGAGAGCTGGTTGTGTCTTAGAGACACACGGAGGGTACAAAGGAAGGAGAAGAAAGACAGCAAGAGGCTGGCCTGGTTGAACCACAAACTCTTCCATGAGTTGAGACTTAGGAAGGAATTCTGCAAACAGTGGAAACCCGGTTGCGTTGTGAGGCATGGCTAAGAGTAGCGCGTAGGCAGGCATGGAGGATATTGGGGATGCCAAGGCACAAGTTAAGATACTATTAGGTGGGAAGTAGGGGAGAAGTAAGGGGAAGACCATGGGAGGTGTAGGTCCCTACTGAATGCCAAGTGCAATCTAATAATGGAGGATGCGGACAAGCCTGATGCATTCGATGCCTTTTTTACTTCGGGATTCATGAGAGAGGTCAGCCATCAAATGACAAGCCTGCTCGGCAGCAAGGATGGGGGGAAGATAATCATCCTGGAAAGAGCAGATTAGACGTTATGTAGAGAATCGGGATGTGTTCAAGTTGGCAGCTACCTGGAAAGGTTACGGAGCAGGTCCTCGAGGAGTCTGAGGGCCCCGAGGAGAACAAGGTGATCGGACGCAGCCCGTGTGGATTTCCCAAGAGCAAGTCGTGTTTCACCAGCCAGATTTGCCTTTACGGTGAAGTGACAGGCTTTCTGGATGAGCAGAGAGACGAGGATGTGATATACCCTGACTTCAGCAAGGTTTTTGACATCGTCTCCCATGACGTCCTCGTCAGAAAGCTCAGGAAACGCAGACGAGCCGAAAGCACTGTAAGGTGGACACCGAGCTGGTGGCTTCACCGCGTTCAGTCTGTAGCCCTCGTTAGCTCAGAGCACAACTGGACAGAGTTACCAAGCCGGGTCGTCCTGGGTCTAGTCCTGTTTAGTATCTTAATTAATGCTGTGGAGGTTGGGGCTGAGCGGTGGCGCTAAGCTGGGTGACAACAGATCTGGCGCAGGGCAGAACAGAATCACCTCGAGATGAATTTCATCTGATTTTAATCAGGTGCAATTCAATGGGCACAAGTGCAAAGAATGGTATTTGGATAGAAACATGAAAGTCACAAACAGGGATTGCAGAGCGAGTGCCCAGGCTGCAGAGAAGGACCTGGGGGCTACAGAGGACCGTATGCTGAATATGAGCCAACAGTTTGCCCTTGTTGCAAGAAAAGCCAGCAGCATCCTGGAATATATTGAGCAGGAGCGTCACCGGCCAGACACAAGAAATGATTTTTCCTTTCTCTTCCTCACTGACGTGACCCCACGTGGAGTCCAGTTTTGGGTACTGCTCTCCAAGAAAGACGTAGCAGAGTTGGAATGAGTCCAGCGGAGAGCTGCAGAGAGGACGAGAGGCCTGGAAAACATGAGTTAGAAGGAGAGGTTGTATCATCCAGCTTTCCAGGCATTTTTATGCCTCAGTCACAATAACCAAATTGTCCCAAACCAGGGGAAGCAAACCCCCTGCTCTCTTTCCCCCAGCCGTAGGAGAGGGGCCTCTCTAGCTCTGGCTTCTCCCCAGCGCTGCAGCCGCTCCTCTCTTCCCTTGCCCTCTGCTCCCTCTTGACCCTCGTTGTGGCTCCCCCTCGTCTACTCCCCATCCGCTGCCCCCAGACCGCGAACTGCCCATCGCCCGCAGCTGAGCACCTCTTTGCAGGCTGGCAGAATTGGGGATGCTTAGTCTGGCGGAGAAAAGACCACGACGGGATTTGAGACCAATTTTCAGAGACCCGAAGGGCGATGGCAAAGGGAAGCAAGATCGACTATTCCCCGTGGCTGCAGGAAACGGGACGAGACAGAGCAACCCTACGTTGGAATAAGGGACATTCGGGCGGGGTATGAGGAATTATTACTTCCTCCTGGGTTCGGCCTTTTCGAACAAGCTGCCTAGAGACGTGGTCAAATCTCCATCCTTGGATGGGTTTAAGAGCAGGCCAGACAAAAACGTGACTGGGGTGGTTTCATCACGGTGATCCTCCTTGGAGCAAGGGGCTGGACGAGATGACCTCCCAAAGTCCTTTGCAGCCCTATTTTTCTATGATTAGCTCCCCTTGTTGGTGCTTTCAGCCTCTCACCAGCTATTGCTTGTTTTCTGCCTTTGTTTTGCCCCCGTAGGCACGTGCCCTCCCTCCCTTGTCTTCCCTGACGGAGAAGATACCGCCAGCACGTCTTGTCTTGAAAAGATGTGGGCTTGCTTGTGGGCTGGTTTGGGGCATGGTTGCGAGAGTGTGAGCTGCTTTGGATGTATGTATCTGGAAGGACGCATCAGGGCAGCCCTCCCCTCCTCTCCCCAGACTGTGCCTGGAGGACAAGTGAGTGTAATTGAGCCATAACTCACCGCTGCCGGAGAAAAAAAACCCTGGGCCATAATGTGTGAAGCAACATTGCAGCTCTATATTACAGCCATCTCCAGGGGAGGTTATTTTTATTAAAATCTGGGTTGATGGCAAATGCTGAGATTAACTTCACTTTTAATGCATGGTTCCCCATGGATCCATACAGGAAGAGGTTTCCAGCTTCCTCCCAGTACCCAGCTGCTGTAATCCGTGTCCCCTGCAGGTCTTGGACAAGAGACCCTCATCACTAACGATGCCCTGGTCTGACGGATGTCCAAATTAATTGTCACTATTTCTACAAAGAGCGAAGGTATGAAGCCCCAAGCATCCCCAGCCTCAAGAAACCTGGTTGAAGCAAGGAAAGGTGCACTTAAAAATGAAGAAAACCCTAGCTGTGCTTCCCCTTGAAGCGTCTGTCTCCTTTGGCGTGAGCTGAAGATATGCAAGAGGTGAATTGGGAAATAAGAGCCTCAGCTCCGGAGGAAGGAAACCCCCTACTTGCCGGAGCCTTGTCACCGAGGTGTGGGGGGTAGGGGAAGGAGAAGCCCCTGAAGGTCACATCTGCTCCGTCTTGCTAGGGAGGGACTAGATTATATCCGATCTACAGGCCACTATTCAAGACTGTTTGGTCTCATACATCACGAGTAGGAGAAGGGCTCTCGCTCTCTTCGGAGACGATGCTCAGCTGACTGGACTCGCTGTCAGCGAAGGCTTTCTGACGCTACTCAAACATTTCTCTTTTTCTGAGGTCTGATCTGCACACAGAAATTACAGCAATTAAAGTGAATTGGTTTCAGAGGCTATGGACACAGGAAGAGCGAGGCAAAGCTGGAGACATAAATCTGGAACAAATTGTGCTGAAGCAGCTGCATACAAAGAAGCAGGCTGTACCTCTGAACCAGGGATAAGCGGCTGCAGGTTAGCTTTCATTCACAGAGGGGAAAGAGGGCACAGCA
>NW_005842737.1:93049-130793 GCF_000455745.1 Alligator sinensis
AAGCCCTGCCTCATTTACCTTGCAGTCACTTGTCTGCATGCCCGTGTGCCCTGAAGTCAGGGCAGTGCAGCTACATGTGGATGAAGCAGACCCTAAATCAGATGCACTTAAACTGAAATAAAAGTCTCTCTGTGCACAAAATTGCAGCCATTTAAATTAAGTCATCTGTGGTAAACTGGCTGAAAGTAAACTGTCGAGACGTCTGTGTGCGTAGGCAACGCTTGGGAGGTTTTGCACTTGACGATTGCAAAGGTGTTCCAGGTTAGCTATCTCAATTTAAAACCGTGCCTTGTGCGCCCATGGTGCAAATGTCTGTGTAGCTAAGAGCTCAATCAATTTAAGAGTGTCTGATATCAATTTAGATGAATTCTATAACTGTCTGTATTAAGAGAGGTTTGTATTAGCTTCTCCTGAGTCCATTTAAATGCCCATGCAGATGGCTGTCACTGAGAAATCAGTGCAGTTTCTGCCTAGAAAAGCTTTTGACATTACCTGCTGACTTCTAGTTACATCCCACTGAATGAGCAGAGTAGGAACAATTTCTCAACCTCATTGCTGTTTATAGCGATCAAATGCGGGCAGCAGTTATCGTGATTCTCTTTTTTTGGAACTGTCATTTGGTCAAGCAGCTGTTTATAGTCAGGGCTGGAAAACCATTTTCATAACAGCATTCCTGTTTCTACAGGAAATGCTGTCCTTCTCTATAACATTTTCCATACTTTATCTCTGTTAAAAGATGACCTTTGCCTCACAAATATGAGCTCATTGTGTTGAGTATGCTACTTCCTTTGGAGTAAACACTTAGTCTCCCCCCCACACACCCTTTTAAGCGACAGCAACAACAAAAGAGCTAAAAGCTGGTAGAGTTTTAAGCTGCATATCCTGAGGTCCCTTCCAACCCAATTTTCCTGTGGTTGTGGAAAGTACCGTAAGAAATTGAATCAAATGTAAGGGTGAGGTTGCAGGTAACGCTCAGGCCACACTAAATCTATGGCAAGTTCAGCAGCGTTAAAGTGAGATCGTGCTGTGAGTGGTTGCACGCTAAGGGTTAATACCATTTCTTGCCTGCATAGCTCTGATCTGCCACTAGAGGGCTGGTGAGCAGGGGCGTGGCTAGGAGCCAGGACACCTGGGCGCTATCCCTGCTCTGGGTGGGTGGGGTGCCTGGTAGCAGTGCATCATGGGATGGTGGAAGACTGCCAGGAGCTCATTTTCTCTCGGAGGAGCAGGCTGAAGTTACCCTAACATGAACTGGGTAGCACAGCCCAGAGTTAACCCTCACCTGAAGTGGCGTCACTTTGGGACACTCAAAGAGAGCACTTAGCACAAGTTACTGAGCTTTAACGTGTGGATGTTCATGTTTTCAATGTCCGTAGTATAGTCTAAATATAACATGCAACTTCATCTTCACAGCATGAAGTGCAAGGTTGTGCACTTAAGGACCAGTGAAAAGGACTTCAGTTGTGAGAGGGAAGGCACGTAGACTGGAGATGCTGAGGCAGAGAGGGACTTGGGCATACTGGGTACACATGAGATGTCCACGAGTGTCAGTGCAATGCAACGGTGACGAGGCTAACACAGTCCTGGGGTGTACTGTCTATTCAGGAGACACAGAGAGGCACTAGTATCATTGCACAAGGCAAGACCCCTTTTAGCCTGTGCTGTGTGCCGTTCTCATCACCAGCATTCAAAAAAAGCCCAATTTGAACTGGAATGAGTTGAAGGAAGGGACGCTAAGATGGTCAATGAAACCCAGACCTTTTCTTGTCAAAGGAGACTGTAGGAGCATGGCTTGTTTCAAGGACTGAGAGGGAACATGGTTGCCTTTAAAGCACATTAGCAGGCTCACAGCTGGGGAAGGGAAATTTCTTTTTAGGCTGAACAACAAAACCAGCACAATTTCAAATGGCTGAAACGGGCTACTGGTGAATTCAGGAGATGTCTGATGATCAGCGGAGCAGTGTTTTCGGACGTCTTTCAAGCAGAGCAGCAGGGGCCGCGTGCATCGCTGTAGGACTGAGCGGAGTAAGCTCCTGGCAGGGGGGTATCACAGGACAGGGAGACCTGGCGCAACAGCAGCACGTGCGAGTGGGTGTCACGTGTTTGCGGTCCCCAGGTTGGGCCACAGCATCCTGTAGTATGAAAGATGCTTGGCAATCCCACGTCTCAGGGCTTTGGCCAGCCCATACCGGCTCCCTGCCAAGTCCAGGACTGCCCCCAAAACACAAGCCCCCAGGGGAGAGGGGCGGGTAGGAAGAATTTTTTCCCCCTCATGAATGGTACTGGATCCTGGGGCTTTTTATTCACCTTCCTCTGAGGCATGAGGTAGGGCAAGGTTGCACCTCTGAGACTAACGGGTTCAAAGAAGCCTGAGCTGTGGTAGGCACGAGTCTGCATTGCTAAAATGCTGATGTATGATGAAGAAGGCTGTTGCGTCTGACAGCTCAAAGCTCTTTGAGCCAGTTTGTCTCTAAGGTGTCACCCTGCCCTGCCTAATGGACGAGCATGGCTCCCCGCCTCTGCTCTCCCCTCGCCACGGCCGGCAACTCTGATGCTCCTGCCAATACCAGTCATCTGAGGTGCTCCTCGCTGCAGGATCTGGCATGATGGCACCGCGTTCGGGATCAGGAGGGGACATGTCCCTGATGAGCGCAGACTGGGGGGGCCGGGGGTCTGCCTGCCTTCGCAGCACGGAGCATGGCCCTTTTCCGGGACTCCTCCGCACGCGTACGACACTCGTCTGCTCTGGTAGGGACAGCCGCAGGCAGGGCCCTTCTTGCCTCTGCTTTACTGACTGCAGTTTATAGAGTGCTTAGGGGGTCTGGGGTTTTGTTCCTCGTAGGAGCCTGGGGGAGTCCCCAGGCCCCCCTCCCTCTTCCAGCTTCTGCTGCCTTTCCCCACCCCTGCAAGCAGTGCGGACCATGGGGCCAAGTCATCTTATGCCCAGGGGACACCGGTGCAGCGCAGCAGAGGGGTGCCCACCATGCAATGCCAGGGGTGCAGGGGAGTGCCGATGCACACTTTGCTGCAAAGTACAGCAGTGGGAGCTTTAGCAGGCTGATTGCATGGAGCTGGCTGTGCCCAGACCTCTCATGGCTGGCTGGGAGCAGCAGCCGGGTCTCTCCTGAAACCCACCACGTGCTGCTTTGGAGGCTGCGGACAGCCATTACACTTGTGGCGCTGCATCTGCCTTTGCAGTACTACAGAGCACGGGCATCCAAGCGTCACGCAAACCCGTGCCAAGCTGCTCGGCAATGGAGCCGAGGCTGTTGGGATGGGGATGGTGGTGGTGAGGGGTGCCCATCGCTGGAGCATGGCAGCTATGTCCACAAAGGGCACCCAGCGCATCCCGAAGTTGTGCTGCCGCTGCTTGTCGTCCCGGCTCCTCCACCCGCCGGGCTTGTTTTGTGTGCTTGCAGAGTGCTAGGTGTTGGGCAGTGGTCGTGGAGGCCAGAGGGCTCGGCGCAGCTTTGTCCTCGGCAGCCATGTAGCTGGTGGAGGACACGGACAGGGGGCAGAGTCGAGGCCGTCATGCCCAGGGCCTCAGCCACGTTGGCGTGGATGTGCACGGTGCTGCACGTCAGCAGGCTTTATCATGTATGAAGTGGCTGAAGGTTGCTTTCATGTGCTTTGTGGCTGTGGTGCCAGACAGACACTTGTGCATTATATTTAAGTTGGCTGCCTGCTGTCAGGGGCTTCACTCGACCATCTGGGAGGCCTCTTTTGCTCTGGGCTCCTCAGACCAAGATGCATTCGGTCTCTTGCTCTGCATTTCCGCGGCACGTGGTTCTTCTGATCCCGACCCACCCAGACTCAAGTGCTGACTTCCCCGCTCTCGGAAGTGGTGCTTTTGCACGCGCCGCTCTGACCTGTGTTTTATGCAAGATAAACTGCGTTTTATGGCTTTATACAAGTGAAAAAGGACATCGGAGGTGCACGTCCAACCTGATCCACCCCCATTGGAGGCCAGATTGCTTTGTGCAGCATCGGTTTTGGCTCTTTACCCCATCTAGTTGTAACGTCCTGAGGAAGCAGGCCATTTCCCTTCCCCTTGGGAAATTATTCCACAGCTTAAAATATCTGGCTGTTGAGAAGATTTTTACTGATATTAAGCCTACATTTTCCTTTGCTTTGTTTAATTTTTCCAATCCCTCCATTGTCTCTCTGTAAGGGGCTCTGCTGTCGTGCCGATCATTGCGGGATTTCAGTGTAAAGCCTGAGTTTCATGTAAACACATTAGTCATTAAACCGGACTCTGTTCTTGCCCTCCCAGGGCTTGATCTGGCTCTGGCATGCAGCTGGGACTGCGTGAGGGCAGCCCTTGCCACCCTATGCCGGGACAACCCTTCCTTTCACTTATCACAAGAGTTTGCAACCCTTTCATGTATTCTTGCAATGCACTTTTGGGGTGCGACCCACGGGCTGAGAAACGCTGATCTGGAGGGGGGAACAGCTGCCCGACCAGGCCCAAGCTCCTCACTCTAGAAAGGAGAGGGCCGAGGGGGGATATGACAAGACATCTATAAAAGGGTCTGGACAAAGTGAATCGGAAACTGTTGTTCACCTGTCCTGCTCCTGAAGGCAGCACAGAGAATCACAGGCTGCTCCTAGCCTGCTCCTTTGCTTGGGGTGTTTGTGCCCGAAAGCTTGCAAAGAACAATTTTTCCAACAATTTAGTTGGGCTAACAAAAGCAGTTGTGTCGACCCAACGAGCCCCGCTGCCCGTGTCCTGCGTGCTCTCTCTCATTCCTGCACGTAACATTGGTTTCTACACACGTTGCACGAACGCACTCTTCATTCAACGTGGCTCTCTTCACATGGCTCTTACGACATGCCTCCTTCCCTGCTTCTCTGCCAGTCTTCCCTGCCTTTCTCCTGCGCTTCATCCTTCGGCAGCCTGTGTGCCGGTGTTATCGCCCAGTCAATTTGAATTAATTTTGCAAGCAAAATTTCACGAGGCAGTAACAACTGTTTTTGTAAACTCCAGCTCTGTGGCATTCAGCCTGCTCCCGTTGTCTTGCAATGGTGTAAGTCTATCAAAAATAATCAAGCTTTCCCGGCAAGATTAGCTTTTTAATAATCCCCCAAAGCTTCTTAATCATCATGTTTCTCTCTCCCCCTAAACCAGCGGCCCAGAGAGCATTTGCAGGTGGTTAGAGGAGCTGTCTCTGTTTCAGCTGTACAATATCTACCTTTTAGAGTCTTCAAAGGCTCAAGTGGTCAATTAAAATGAAACCAAAAATTAAAAACCCGTAAACTGAACAAAACAAAACACCTCCTACGCCCCTCGTTGGCTGCGTCGTGCCTGCGTCTGTCAGCATCAGTTCAGCGGCGGTCGGGCTTCAGGGCGACAACACAGAGAGGGGAGCACACGGAGGAGCATGCAGCTGCCCGGGGACCTGGAGAGGATGCTGGGGCATGCAAGGGGGCAGCGCGGGCGGCCGTAACAAGGTGCCGAGGGAGCGAGACCCGTGTTTGTGTCTCGCTCCCGTGCTGGTGTCTTCGTGCCGATTTCCCACGTGAGCGGTGATTATTGCTGTGCCCGGAGAGGTTGCGAGGTGTTTGTTCCCGCAAGAAGCTCAAGGCCGCGGGGAAGTTTGCAAGCGAGGCCTGCCCATATGCATGGGGTCTCTGTTAATACGTGTCCTTGGGGCTCGGGGGGCAGTCTGCAGTGATGTTCAGACTCTGGCCGTGTTGCAGTCACCGGGATCTCGCTTGTTTTTGAAAGCCTGATGTCGTATTTCCCTCCAGACCTCCCACCTTCCTGTGTTTTCTCAGTGTCGGCTCATCCCCCGACCCCCTAAATGGTGGTCTTCTGCATCGCTCGAGCTGAAGGTGGTTTCCAAGTCCTCTGTCTGGGCTCTCCGAGCAGAGCACGCGCTTTGCATCGGTGGGATTTACGCACGTCTCGAGGAGCTGTGCTGAGTCAGAGCGTTCGTACGCGTTTACGAGATGCGTGTAATACTGCCGTGTGGTAATTGTCCGGGCTTTCTTCTTTATTGTTCTTGTTAAAGGAAAATCAAAAAAAATGTGGTTTAGCAGCTTGGCTTTTTCTAATATTCAGGATGAATTTCGCTTACCTACCGTTCGTTAGTGCTTTTTCATTCTTCTGTTTATTTCCCCCTCTTTGGTGCTGGTAAAAACCCCTGCTGTTCCCCTTATAGCTTTTGGCAAGATTGACTCATTCCCATCTTAATCACTGCCCTCCCCTCTCCCCTGCAGTATAGCAGATTAACCATGACCTTAGCACTGATTAAACCATTCGTGGACAGCTGGTAACTTTTCTCCCCCTGGAAAACTTTGTTCAATGTCTTCATCAACGCAGATGGGATGCGGTGCACCCTCAGCAAGTTTGCAGATGACACCAAGCTGGGGAAGTAGTAGATACGCTGGAGGGGAGGGCTAGGATTCAGGGGGACTTAGATTGGAGGATTGGACCTAAAAAAAATCTCATGAGGTTCAATAAAGAGAAGTGCAAAGTCCTGCACTTCGGATGGAGCAATCCCCTGCACCAGTGCAGGATGGGGGTAATGGGCTGGGCAGCAGCTCTGCAGAAAAGGACCTGGGGGGACAGGGGACAAGAAGATGGATATGATCCAGCAGTGTTCCCTTGGTGCCACGAAAGCCAACGGCATCCTGGGTGCATTGGCAGGAGCGTTGCCAGCAGATCGAGGGCAGTGATTCTTCCCTCTATTCAGCACTGGGGAGGCCACATCTGGAGTCCTGTGTCCAGCTGTGTGCCCTCACTGCAGAAAGGATGTGGAGACATTGCTGAGAGTCCAGTGGAGGGCAACGAAAATGTTTGCAGGACTGGGGGACATGACCGGTGAGGAAAGACCGAGGGAACTGGGCTGACTGAGTCTGCAGAAGAGAAGACCGAGGGGGTTTGATAGCAGCCCTCACCTCCCGGCAGCGGGGTTGGAAGGAGGATGGAGCTGGGCTGTTCTCCATGGGGGCAGATGACAGGACAAGGAGCAATTCATTTCATGCTACTTTGACATTTTTAAAAGGCTCTCTGCGGCGGGATGTTTGTTAGACGTGCCGTGTTACGGTGCAGGCCGTGTCGCGGGGGGTGGACGCTGGGGTTGCTGGCTGAGGGGTGAGCCGGGGCTCCGGGTAGGCGCTGGGGCAGCAGTATGACGTCCCCATTTTAGGTATTTCCAAGGAACCGGTCAGCAAGGGGCTAGTTCATGTTTGTAACTATGTTGTAGTCATTTCGTTTCTGAATTTAAAATCATTTGAGATTATACTGGGGTTAGGAAGGATTCCCCCCGCCCCCCAGTCAGATTGGTGCAGACTGTGGGGGCTTTTGCCTTCCCCTGTCGCGGGGGCATGGCCCTTGAGTTTATATTAGCACCAGGACATTGGCTGCCGCGGTCCCGCTGCTTTCCCTGCGGCTGGTTCGGGGGTGACGTCTGGCGCTGGCGGCAGGTGCACGAAGCGTTTAGACGGTGGATCTGTCTGGGGTGGTTTGGATGGGGCGGATCCAGCCTTAGGCAGGGGGTCAGACTAGATGCCTGGAGCCTCCTTCCAGCTCAGCGTCTCTGTAATGCCTCTGAGTAAGGTTGTCCACATCCCTCCAGGGTGGATCTGGGGGGTGGCGTCGCCCCGCTTTTGGCTGTCCACAGCGAGCTCTCCATTGCCGAGACCTCTGGTTTTGGCCCTGGTCTCTGCGGCCGGTCGTATCGTCCGCACCAGCGAGCTCTCTGCGGCACAGCCCTTTTCACAATCCTTGCTCTGCTCCTGCAGGCTCCGGTATCTAGTTTGTCTGGAGACTTTGCTGCTGCACGGGTTTTTATGCAGCTTGCCTCTGGAAGATCTTCTTTGCAAAGTAATGCTTGAAAAAGGAAAAGCTTGGCGTCTGTGGCAAGAGGCTGGTGTACGAGCGGCCCGTACCGTGAACCGTCCAAGATCTGATGCCATCTAAGATGGGACAGCGGTGAGACATTTATACTATCAAGAACATGATGTACTTCAGCAAATCTCTGTCTGAAGCAACTGGAGTTTATTACAAAGCCAGGCAGGCAGCAGACGCTCCTGAGAAGTGGACGAGCAGCGGATCAGTGAAGGAGGAAAAGGACACCCCTGGAAAGGAGCATGAGCTCTTTGCATTAGTCGTCACCACAAAGGAAGCTGATGAGATGCTGGGAAAGAGCAGGTCTGTGCAGGTTATAAAGGTAAAGCGTGGTCAGAGAAGGAGGTGCCAGATGATTGAAACCCAGCAAGTCATCGGGCCCATACGGTACATCAGAGTTCCCTGAAGGAGCTCCGGTATGGCGCAGCTGAGCTGCTAGCAAAACCTGCAGTCTGCCGTTCAAAACAGCTGTTTGAACCGGGGGAGCAAGGCGTAGCAAACGGACCATGTTGAATAAAAGGCCCGCGGAGCATTTGGGGGAGTTAAAGACCAACAAACCTTGCATTTGTGCACGTGTGCTGGTGTGACAGCCCCCAGGAAGCCCCGAGAGCTGTCTGCGGCTCGCACCTGTCTGCCCATCCAGCTTCCCGGTGGCCTTGTCCTCTCCCCTGCTGTGCCTTGGATGGCTCGAGTCTCGGGTGTAAACCCTCCGTCTATGGGGAGAGCAGCCTCGGTGCCTTTCTTCCTCTCTCTCTCGGTCTCCCGGGGTGCGGTCCTTGTGGACCCCCCAATCAATCCAGGCCCCCCGGGACCGGGGTGCTCAGATCAGTTCAGCGGCCTCTCAGCCCAGTCCGTCTCTCAAAGCCGGGCAGCTTGCAGGAGCGCCCAGCCCCAAACCCTCCCCGGTTTGCAGGTCCTGAGTGCCCGTGGAGCACTTGCATTGCATCTTTCCAGCTCCCCCATTGCAGCCACCGCCTGCCTCCCGGATAAATTGGACACGGCTCAAATGAACCCCCCGCCCCCGGTGCCTCCTGCCGCTGGCGTTTCCCAGCCCAGCTCCAGCCCTTCTTCCGGCCCGGGGGGTCTTCCTTTACTACGATAAGTAAAGATGCAATAACAAGCACGTGTGCCTCCGTTATCTGACAGGGTTTAACCAGCAAAGTTTCTGCGCAGGAAAACTGTCTCTTGCTAATCTTTAAGGCTCCTTTGAGTGTGACAACAGAGCAGTAGATAAAGGAGGAGCCCTTGCTATCGTCTGGTTAGATGACAAGAGGGCTTTGACAAAGCCTCTCCCAAAAGGCTACTTAAGAAACGAAGGAGTCACGTGCAGAGAGGCAAAGGATCGTCAGGGATCGGAAGCCAGGTAAGCAACGGGCAACTGGAAAATAGGAATAAATAGCCAATTTCTCCGGCAGGAAAAGGCTAACAATAGGATGCCTCCAAATTCTGCACCTGGATCCAGCCCCGTTTGATATTTTCCTTAACGACGTGAAAAGGAAGCTAGCCAACCGACAGTTATTTAGGCCAGCCGAGCCCAGAGGAGACAACGGGGAACTTCAAAGGACCTCGCTTAGCTAGATGAAGCGTAAGACTATCGCAGACGATTCCCGTGTCGATAGAGCCAAACCAGTGCATAGCGGAGAGGGGGATTTGAACCCTGGCACGTCGTGCAAAGTCTAGTGTCAGCCCAGCACAGGGGCCTGTGCAGGAGTGTGAGCTGCTCCGTGTGCAAGCACAGTGCAAGCGGCAGCAAAGCCGGTGCTGGGGGGCTGTAGCAGGAGACGGGGTGGGAGAGGCAGGCTGCAGGTGTGGCGGGGCAATTACAGTCCCCTGACCAGGGGCAGGATATAAGCCCAGGGCCTGAGCTGGTCCAGCAGTCCAGCCCTGAGCGGATCCGGCCCCTGGCAGCCGGGCTCTCGGCTAATATCTGAGTGGGGGTGAGCAAGGCATGGGGTGGGGACCGGGGAGGACGGAAGGAGCCCTGAAGGCGATGCGCAGCGACACCGGCACTCGCGAGACCTGACTTGAGCCATACAGCTGGGTCCAGACCCCTCGGGAAGTTGGGCCCGTTCACACCAAATGTCTCTGAATGCAGCCCCGTGCAAACCTCCGCACCGGGGAACAGGACGGCAGGTCGCATCGGGTGGCTGGCTCCAGGGAACGGCGACTCTGAAGGGATCGGGGTTCACGGGAACCGAGCAATCAGCATGAGGATGCTGTGGCGGAAACAGCTAAAGCAATCCTTGGATGCGCAAAGAGGAGCAGCAAACGGGGCAGGGAGGTGGTTTCACGGAAAAGTCAGCATGGACGAGACAGACGAGAAGACTGTGCACCGCTTGCGTCCGCCGTCCGCTCTGTAAAAAGTGCGTTTGAAGCTGGACAGGGGGCAAACAAGGGATGCAAAGTGTGACCCTGCATGGGGTGCAGCCACTGCGCAATGTGCCCCTTCCACCGGGGTTTTACACCATCAGCCAGCCTTGGCTCCCCTTGGCCCTGCTTCCTAAGGAGAGCTGTGCTTTTCCCAGGGGCTGTGTACGTGGAGACTGGACACCCCGTTAAGCATCCTCTGCCTTTGATACTGCGAGAGAGAAGTCGGCATGGATCATCCTACCAAACCTATGGGATTGAAATGCCATTTTGCTCCTTCTCTGCCTGTTCTCCTAACGAGCCCGTGGAGATCCTCGCCCTCGGTGATGTGGCAGAAAACGCCCCCAGCCACATCTTCAGGAACGCTTTGGCTTGCATCTACCCCGGGGCTTATTCCCGTATTCAGAGGTGAGGAAGAGAAAAAGGAAGATCTTTCTGCTTCTCCAGAAGACGCTTTGCTCTCCTTGGCTTCTTGGTGGCAGGACAGGCTTTCCAAGTCCATCTCACCAAGCATGAGACTTTCTGCTTTCCTTCGTAGCCCTGGGCCAACGTGGCCTCTGCTGTGGTCGTGCACGTGCCCCCACACCGAAGGGCGGCTTCGGGTTTTGAAGGGAACGTGGGACCTTTCTTTTTTTTACTCCCTCCTGCCTCGCTCATTGCTGGGGTTTGCAACGGGGGGTTGCACACCACGACACCTTGGCCTTTCCTTTGCCCCTTCTCTTCTCCCCCATTGAGGATCCGGCCAGCGTGATCAGTCAGGCTGGAGATTATACCCTTCAGCAACCCTTTCTAAGCAGGTGGCTAATTACCAGGCTGTTGTAGCTATATGTAACAAGGTGCCTTACCATTTAGCTCTTGCTTGAACCAGTTAGCATTAATGAAGACTTAGATCTCATTAAACACTCCCTTCAAGCTGTGTTTGATGTCAGACACAGCGATTTATTTGGTGGCGCTGACTGTTGGGATTAGAAGACGGAGCTGGCTGCAGCTTTCTGTCTGCGCCCCTGCAGCTTTGGATCAGGAGACGTTCCCGCTCGCACTTGAAAGGACCAGGCTTACTCGTCCTCGTTGTCGGTGGATTTTCAGTCTCGAGGCAGGACACCAGAAGGACGGCACAACGTCCCGCCGGCAGCCGGCAGCATCCCCTTGAGAACAGCAGCCTGTGTGGGATTAAGACCCCAAATATCCCCCTTCTTGGCTGTTGGGCGCTTCAAGGAATATCTGGGCAAAAACACTCATCTGCTGAAAGCACAGACCTTCCTTTCCAGTTCCTGCCACCTCCCTACCATGGGGATGGTTCTCCTGGCATGGTGCTTTGCATCGGGCCACAGGGCCAGTGGCCGCGAGCAGATAAATTAAAGCGACACAAAACTCACGTGCTGCCAGTTTGCTGATCCCGTGCTCTTAGCTGGGCCCAGTCGCCCTCCAGCGCGGCACTGGCTGTCTTCTTCTTGCCTCCCCGTGGCACGGGTTGTGAGTCTTTGTCTGTCCCAACAGTGGCTCCAGGAAAACCAGCGTCTGAGCGCCGTGAGGGGATGTGCAAGTCACAGGTCCCTGGTAGATACGATGGAGGGTAGAGCTAGGATTCAGAGAGACCTGGACAAATTGGAGGATTGGGGTAAAAAAATTCAACAAGGACAAGTGCAAAGTCCTGCACTGAGAAGGGAGCGATCCCCTGCACCGGTGCAGGCTGGGGGTGACGGGCTGGGCAGCAGCTCTGCAGAAAAGGGCCTGGAGGGACAGGGGGCAATAAGGTGGATAGGAGCCAGCAGTGCGCCCTTGGTGCCAAGAAGGCGAACGGCATCTTGGGTGCATGGGTAGGAGCGTTGCCAGCAGATCCAGAGCAGTGATTCTTCCCTCTGTTCAGCACTGGGGAGGCCACATCTGGAGTCCTGTGTCCAGCTGTGGGCCCCCGCTACAGACAGGATGTGGACAAGTTGCAGAGAGTCCAGCGGAGGGCAGCAAAAATGGTTGTGGGGCTGGGGGACATGACGTGAGGAGAGGCTGAGGGAACTGGGCTGATTGAGTCTGGAGAAGAGAAGATGGAGGGGGATTGAATAGCAGCCTTCACCTCCCCGCAGGGGGGCTGCAAAGAGGATGGAGCTGGGCTGGTCTCAGTGGGGGCAGATGACAGGACAAGGAGCAATGGGCTCCAGCTGCAGCAAGGAAAGTTGAGGTTGGATACTAGGAAAAACTTTCTCACCAGGAGGGTGAAAGCACTGGGACAAGTTACCCAGAGAGGTGGTGGAGTCTCCATCCTGGGAGGTTTTGAAGCCCCCGGTAGACAGAGCCTTGGCTGGGATGATGCAGTTGGGGCTGGTCCTGCTTGGAGCAGGGGTTGGACTAGATGTGGCCTCCTGAGGTCCCTTCCAGCCCTCCTTGTCTGTGATTTGGTGACTCAGGAAATGCTGCAGAGCGCCGGGGGGATAGAGGAGACTCCGGCGTATCACTGGCTTTGTCGTCCGGGTTCCTCTTCCAGCAAGGAGGAGGAACTGTGTTTTCAAGGCCGGCACGTCTGATGGCCTGAGGATGCAGGAGGCAAAGCTGAAGGGAAAAGGAAAAGTCCGTGCCCAGCTTAAGCAGAGGATGCCCTTGCTCTGAGCACCTCTGCTTCCCCCGACAAGCCTGGATGCAGCGGCAGCTGTTTCCACCTGCGTCGCCGGCCCACTTTGTCCCTCCTCGCCGTCTCCCCTTCCCACCTGTGGCCCCACGGGCTAATGGCTCAGGAGATGGGGACGTGCTAGCACAAGCTCCCTTCTTATCCCTCTGCAAGGGCCAGGCAGGGCGCCCTCGTCCCACCAGCTGAGCTGCCGGGACTTCCAGCGCTCTCATGTCTGGGACGAGTCTCTCCCCTCCGCTGCGAGACTAGCTGCTCGGGCTCAGTCCGAGGCAGCAGCAAGGCGTTCCCTAAGGATTACGTGGCTGCTGCTTTCTTGCCTGGATTTCCTTCTGCGCTCGACGGTTCTTCGCCGTGTCCATCGCAATGCTTGAGGCTCACAGCAGCTCCTCTGGCTTGCAGAGGCTCTACTAGCATCTGTCAGGGCAATAGCTTTCCTTTTATATGTGTAACCCTCTTCACATCCCTTCTCCAGACCAGCCGTTGCCAGCAGGCCTGCACAAATCTCCAAACTCTAGTTAGGTTTAAGGCAAGAAATAATGAGAATAAATATTGATTGCTTGTTTTTTTTTTTAATCCAAATCCTATATCTGCTCCTTTTTGGGTGGCATGCATCTTTTCAGGTGGGATTAAAGCATAGACCAATTTTTGGGCCCTGGCATCATGCTTTGCTGGAATTTCAGTTTTTTCCTTTCAGAAAAAAAGTAAATTTCCTTCCCCTAAGGTTTAAGGCAGAGTTTGAAAACGTGACCCCACTGCAGCTGATTGTCTGCTGTCTGAATGGGCCTGCAGACGGCCCTGGACCGTGGCTCTGGCAGGTGGGACGGCATCGCGCATTTC
The DNA here is from genome assembly GCF_000455745.1 of Alligator sinensis. Lineage (NCBI taxonomy): Eukaryota > Metazoa > Chordata > Crocodylia > Alligatoridae > Alligator > Alligator sinensis. The sequence goes on from NW_005842737.1 coordinate 106,729, forward strand.
CTTCAAGACGCACTCGCCGCCAGGGGCGGGGGGGACCTTGTCGGTGCAAGGCTGTGTCGGCTTAATGCGATCGCGTCGGAAGGGAGTCCAGATCAACTCCATCCCAGCACGTTGAAAGCATTGACGCATGAAATCACAGCATCTTTAATAACATTATCAGAGGGAGGAGGTACAACGTGACTGGAGAATAGCAATTGCACTGCTGCTGTTTGAGAGAGGTGAACAAGTGACACAGCTACAGGCCCGTGATCTGACTGCAGCAGCTTGCGCAGCTTTAGGACAAACTTTGAAGGAAGAATTAAAGACGTGGCAGTCGCTGGAAAATGGGTTTCCATTTACTGCCATGTAAATGCAGTGAATGCAAAGGGTCTGCCAAAGGCAAACTATAGCAGATCAACCTATCTTTTTTCATAAATTAACTGATTTTGTGGATAAGGCAAATGCAGTGGGTCTGATTTATCTGGACAGCCCCATGCACCGGTGCAGGCTGGGGGTGACTGGCTGGGCAGCAGCTCTGCAGAAAAGGACCTGGGAGTGATGGGGGTCAATACGATAAAAATGAACCAGCAGTGTGTCCGTGTTGTCAAGAAGGCGAACGACATCCTGGCTGCATTGGTAGGAGCATTGCAGCAGATCCAGGGCAGTGATTCTTCCCTCTGTTCAGCACTGGGGAGGCCACATCTGGAGTCCTGTGTCCAGCTGTGGGCCCCCACTACAGAAAGGATGTGGACACATTGGAGAGGGGCCAGTGGAGGGCAATGACAATGGTTGTGGGGCTGGGGGACAGGACTGGTGAGGAGAGGCTGAGGGAACTGGGCTGATTTAGTCTGTAGAAGAAAAGACCAAGGGATTGAATAGCAGCCGTCACCTCCCGGCAGGGGGGCTGCAAAGAGGATGCAGTTGGACTGGTCTCAGTGGGGGCAGATGGCAGAACACGGAGCAATGGGCTCAAGCTGCAGCAAGGGAAGTTGAAGTTGGATATTAGGAAAAACTCCCTCACAAGGAGGGCGGTGAAGCACTGAAACAGGCTCCCAAGAGAGGTAGTGGGGTCTCCATCCTTGGAGGTGTTTAAGACCTGGGTAGACAAAGCCTTGGCTGGGATGATGTAGTTGGGGCTGGTCCTGCTCTGAGCAGGGGTTGGACTAGATGTGACCTCGTGAGCTCCCTTCCAGCCCTCGTTGTCTGTGATCCTGTGATTCTATGACTTTAGTAAGACATCTGATAAAATGTTAGTTAAATAGGAGAAGATGGGAATTATTTCAAGGTGGATAAGAAACTGGCTAAAGGGGATAAAATGGCACAAAATGTAGTCACGTGATAACAAGCAGACAAAGTTCTCTGGGTAAATCTGATATCTTTTATTAGACTAACTGAAACAGTGGGAAAAATTCTTCTTTGCAAGCTTTTGGGTACAAACACCCTTTGTCAGGCTGAGGAAGCATTTGCAGTTGGTGTGTGCTCTTCCTGGATAGGATTCATAGTAAGGAAGCCAGAGGCTGGTCTGCATGCAAGACGGGCAGTCAGAGAAGATGTAGATTGAGGAGTCAGTGGATGAGAGACAGGCTGGGTGGGGGGAGAAAGAGGATGAATGTAGCAGGCAAATAGTGGAGAGGTACCTGGGCAGTCAGATGTCAGGCAGGTTATAATCTGTCATAAATCCAGTGTCTATGTTTAGTCCATGATTTTTTGTATCCAGGAGGCTGATGAAGTGAAGTTCATGGGCTCATCTGTGAAAAGTATTTTGTAAATTCCCTTTGAGGATTAGACCTGAGAGATTGGAGAGAGAGTGGTTTTCTTGTGAGAAATGTGCCCCACTGGTACTTGGGTATTCTTGTCTTTGATGGATTTCTGGTAGGCGTTCATTTTGCTGCGCAATCGTTTGGTCTCTCCTATGTATTTTCCGTCGTTTGGTGCATTGAGTGAGATATATCACATTTCTGGAGGTGGAGCTGTAAGACCCAGGAACGCTGTTGTCTCTGCTGTGGGGTGTCGTGATTGTGGGGTGGTGGAGATGTGTTGGCAGGTTTTGCATTTCTTGTCCCAGCGCGGTCTGGACCCATTCGGTGTCTTTCGGGCCGTAGGAAGTTTGCTTCTGATGATGAGTTTAGCGAGGTTCGGTGCTTGTTTGAACGCTGGGATGGGTGGGTTTGGGAAGATCTCTTTAAGAATTGGGTCTCCTTCTAGTATGAGCTGCAATTGTTTGAGGATTATCCGTATGGGTTCGAGGGAGGGGTGATACGTCATAACCAGCGGGGTGCGATTCGTGGGGGTTTCCTCCTGCGCTGCAGCAGTTCTTCACGGGGTATCTGGGTGGGTATTTCCAACGCGCGATCTCTCTTTGGAGGAGTGTCCTTGTTGGGTGAAAGCCTTCTTGAGATCGCAGGTTTTCTCCTCAGTGCAAATTCAGTGGTATCTGAGGGCTTGCTAGTAAAATTTCCTGATGACAAAAGTGAGTGACGCAGAGTAGAATCAGGGCATCATACAGGAAGACGTGGGTGATCTTGAGGACCAGAGTAGTAAAGATGCTATGAAAAATGTAATGGTAAAACATTCAGGGTCAGGCACATAGACACCGACAACAGGCCTGGTTGTGATAAATGGGATTTCCTCAGCTGGAAATGAGAGAGGATGTCGACCGGGGGTGTATCCTGAGCCACCACTGGGCTGCATCCATGAAAAGTGCAAATGCACTTCTGGGATGCTCGTGGAGAGCTATTTTCCGTGGAGGAGGAGAGGAGATTGTAGTGCCAGTGTGAAATGTCCCGGTGAGACCTCACCGCAACACCAGGCAGACTGTAGCCACATCTACGGAAAGAGGATTAGATGAACTGAAGCAGCTACGGGGTATACAGAAGGGCTACAGAGATGACAGAAGAAAGGGACAGCGTATTTGATGGGGAGAGGAAAAGATCTTGGCTTTAGCCTAGCAGAATGAGGCCTGTGAGTAAGTAATATGGCTCTCGATAAATACATCAGGGAGGTAAACACCATGTCGGAAGAACTGTTTAAGTTAACGGATAGTGTTGGTCCAAGGCAAATGGGCAGAAAATGCCATGAATAAATTGAGGCTGGAAATTAAGGTTTCTAGCTACCTGAGCCGCGCGCTTCTGGAGCAGCCTCCTGACAGGAATACAGGATCAGAAAACTAGCCTGCAGTGGAGCTCGATTGGCTCGTGAAGGGGAATATACGCCGTGTGATCCAGATCCAGAACCGCACTAGAGCTCTTCCCTGAGCAGCGGCAGCGCAGCGGGAGCCCCACCGCGTGTGTGCACACATCTCGGGTTGTTCTTGTGCACGTGCATCACTTTGCACTTACCGGAGTTGATTCACGCACCGTTTTGTTGCCCCTTTGCTCCGTTTTTTGAGCTCCTTCTGCAGGTCTTCACAAACTGATTGCTTTTTTTTTTTTTACCAGCCTGCATCATTTGGTGTCACCTGCAGATTTGGCCACTTCTATTCCCCCTCATTTCCAAATCGTTTCTGAATCTGTTCAACGGCTCAGGCCCTAGCACAAACCACTGCTAATCTCCCTTCGCTGTGAGAACTGATCATGTAGACCCCCTCTTTCCTGTCCTTCAGCCAGTTGCTGATCCAGGACCAGAGCTCGCCTCTAATTCAAGTGGTATTCTCCACCAGGATGTCACGGCAATGACACCAGGGTGCCCTGCACTGTTAGCAATGAGAGGTGCGTGAGCACAATTCACAAGATAAGCCCCGATATTTCATATAGGAATCCAGAGTGTTAAAAGCATCCCGGCCTGCTCTCCTTTTTCTGAGCTCTCTGCAATAGAAGAATTGCACTATTGTTTTCTGTGCTAAAAAAAAAGCAAGTGAAAGCTAAGAGCCGGCATTTTCTGAGGAGCGCGTTAAGTCTAACGAGGTTGAAAACCACTGCTCGAATGTCATGGCAACCTAAGAGCCTTTGGCCCAGAACTTTATCTAAGCTTTTTGAAGGTCCAGGTGCGTGACATTAGCTGGATCAGCCTGATCCACATTCTTGCTGATGCCCCCAAAAAACTCTAGTGGACTGGCCAGGCTCAACCTCCTCTTGCAAGGGCTGTGTTGAGTCTGCCCCGTCAAGTCCTGCTCATCCATGTGACAGACAATCCTGTTTTTTAGGATGCTTTCTACTGCTTTGCCAGGCACAGAAATTAGGCTCGCTAGTTAAAATTCCTTGGATTCCCTCTGGAGCCCTTTTTAAAAGACAACCTGAGCAAATTGCTGGCAGTGAATCATCTCTTATTGGAAATAACCTTCCTCCTAGTGATCCCCAACAAGTTGTCGGAGTAAAACCTGTTACCTTGATGGGCGAGGAGGGGTTCGTGCATTCTCTTTCCTAACGTTGTTTCTTGGTCCTGTCCAGAACCCACTTGCAAAGAAACTTTGCTCTCCCTTTTCTTCCCTTCTCAGTATACGATCCCCCAGCCACCTCCATGATATGCAAGTACCTTGGCCCCTTTTTCTGTTACCCTGCTAAGAGAGGCAGAATGACTTTGTGCATCAAGCAAGAAGTCAGGAGAACCTGCATTTGAACATGGGCTTTTAAATCTCTCCTGTCCTCTTCGTGCGCTGTTGGAAGCCAAGCGGGAGGGACTGTCGCCGCTCTCAGTCCGTGCATGCTTCATCTCCAGGGTGCAACACGGCGAAGGAAAGAAAGCAAAGTACTTCCATCCTCTTTCTCACCTCTTCTTGCTTTATGGGTCCCGGCTGCTCTGGATACCCCGAGGCCTCCTGACGGCCAGCGCTCAGTGGACCGAGGGTGTGGACTCACACGGGTGGAAGGACTGCAAAGGGCGGCAGCTGGTACATTCTGATTATTGCCTGTAAACGAGCTGAGGGCTATGCAAATATAGCAAAATGCTTCCTTTTTTAACTTGGATAAAATAGTGTTCAGGCGGGAGCGGTTTTGCTGCATCCAAATTCTTCTCAGCCTGTTCTTACAAAAATATGAGAAGGTATGAGCTACTGGTCCCCTGTGAAACGGCTCCTAAAGCACGTGTGTTCACACCGTGTACAGGCAGGGACATCGTGTTAATGATACGGTGACTGCCGGCACGGTGCCCAGATTCTGGCAAACTTTCACCTGTTTGTTCATAGCGTCCTAGGCAATGCGGGCTGGAAGGGGCCTCAGGAGGTCGCATCTAGTCCAACCCCTGCTTCAAGCAGGACCAGCCCCAACTGCATCATCCCGGACAAGGCTTTGTCAGGTCTTCAACACCTCCAAGGATGGAGACTCCTCCACCTCTCGAGGTAACCCATTCCACCCTTCTCGTGAGAAAGTTTCTCCTAACATCCAACCTGAACGTCCCTTGCTGCAGCTTGAACCCATCGCTCCTTCTATCATCTGCACCCACTGAGGACAGTCCAGCTCCATCCTCTTTGCAGCCCCCGACGGGGAGCTGAAGGCTGCTATCAAATCCCCCCTCAGTCCTCTCTTCTGTTGTGAGCTTTGCACTGGCTTCCTTCTTTGCACCCTTGTGTTCAGCTGTTGTGGCACGCAGGGTGCAGGATCTGTGCTGCGGGAGAGGGGAGGTTTGCTGGGTACAGTGGCAATCAGAGGGTAGGGCACCTAAGTATTGGTGCCGTGTGGCATTATAGGAGACGGGGATGGAGAGGGAGGGAAATCTCTTGCCTACAATGTTTGGCCCCTGCCAGGTCTACACTTGATGGACATTACTGTTTGCTTTGAGCCAGATGCAGCTAAAAGGAGGGAGATGGAACTTGTTCAGTACGTGGAGACTGCCCGTGAATCAGAGCTGAAAAGTTTTTGTGAAAAGAAACTCGACGTTTAACCAAAATCAGTGGCTGGGGTTGGCGTTTGCAGTTTGGTGTGGTTGATAGATTTGGCCTTCTAGGAGATCGCCCTCCAGGAGGTGCCCAGGATGCACCACGGGGAGGTGTCTGTCTTGCACCACCATGCACCCCATGCGATCTGGCAGCACCACCACCCGGCGCCATGGCCTGTGCAAAATATTGGGAACAGACCGCAGAGAAAGGTTGTATTGGAGACATGATGAGGAAGTGTCTGGGGGCCTTTGCTTGGGCACGGAGGAGTCGGGACACTTGCATCTCAGACTGTGCCGCTGTTGTGTGAGGTTTTCGATGCCAAAAGCCTGCAAAGATTCCTGTCAGTTGTGGGTGTGCAAACCTCCAGTGACTTTGCTCACTCCAGCCTTACATTTTGATACAGCACAGGTGGCAAGTATATAGTTCAATCTGCACGGTGGAGTCTGGTATCATTTCCAGGTGCCTTCCTCTTCCGGAGCGATGTAGTTTTCAGATGCACCTGCATTGCCACGGTCAGACCAGAGCGCGTCCTTGTCTGTATGGCCGTGGGGAGACTGCCTGGAATAGCGCTTGTGGTTTTGGGCGCTCCAGCCTGAGAAAGACCTCAATAAGATGGAGGCATCTGAAGAAGATAATAAGTTATCCCATGACTGTAGGGACGGCGCAATGAAGACAGACGAAAAGTTTGCGCAGCTGTAGCCGTGCCTCGGCGGGGTGGAGAAATCTGACGGTTACGTTTCCACCGACGTTGCCGCGAGCCGGGCTGAAATCTGCCGTCGCCCCTGCTTCCTGAGGCAGCTTCAGCTGCATTAGGAGATGCAGGTTTTTACTGAATGAAATGTGGCATAGTTAATCCTCTCAGGACCGTATCCCTGTGATTTCAAGTGGGTTTGTTTTTTTTTTAATGAAATGCAATATTTTTTATGCTGGGACCTCACGGTGTTTCCAGTGCCCGCCGTCTTTTGCACTGAAAAAGCGTCAGGGAATTTAAACGGTAAGGGAAGAGCTGCAGGGGCCGGAGGGCCTGGCTTCCCGCGCGGGGAGAGGGTTCTCTTTGCCTTCTGCGAGCCCGAAACTCTCCGCAGGGCTGGAGCGCCTCGCTCCCTTCCCAGCGGTCAGCCTCCAGCTTCCCTCCTAGCCACCATTTCACACAGCAGCGATTGATAATTAGTCTAACTTGCTAATATGAGCAGCAGTGAAACAGATTACAGCATTGACCTCTGCCTGCAGCACAAATAATCGCTGGCAAGGGCGAGTTATTATTGGATGAGCAAAGTGAGACCTAGCAGTCAACTTGCTGGAGCTTTCCCATTTGTTATGCAATGATTTCTCAGGCCCGAGGTTTCGGACGGAGCCAGGGTGCAGGGTGCAGGACCGCAATAGAGAGAGCTGCTTCGGATCGGGGGAGAGGCTGGAGTTCGGCCCCGTGACGACTTCACGCGATGTCAGGCTCGAGCGGGATCGTTCACCCGTGCCCAGTTGGCACTGGTTTAATGGGTCTGGTCATTGCTGGCTGGGCACCGCTGGCAGGGGGGGAATCCTCCATGCATAGATAGCGCCGCGGTCGAGAGGAGAGAACGAGGCAGGCGGCGCGGCTCAGGTGTGGGTTAGGGGTCACCGAATAAAGGAGCTGCGGTACCTGGGAAGTCGTGATGCTACTCTTCGGGCACCTCTCTTTGAAGAGGAGCGGCCTTGACAGTAAAATGCTGCTTCTGCGGCAAGTTCCTGTAAGTTTCTTACCGGTTCAAGGATAGAGACTGTGTCCTCGCCCCTCCCACCATCTGTCAGCTTGGCCTACATAAGCAGTGGAGTGTGCAGCCTTCTAGGTTTTAAAAGGAAAGCTCACGTTTGCTGCACAGTGCTGTCGGCGGGCGAACACTAGCAAATCCCATGGCCTCAGAGTCCCGAACTGCCAGTCCACTTCCCTACAAGTGTTTGAGGCCGAGTCCTAGTGAGGGAAAAGAAGTCACGTGGCGTGCAAAGGATGCACCTGGGAGAACATGTCTAGCCTGCAAATGTCGAGCTGTTTAGGGTCCCTGATTGCACACACAGTCCCCTTCCTTTTTCACTATCTATGTACCTGCATGGGAGATCATCCTGCTCTTGGAAGTGCAGCAGGGCCCCTGCACCCTGTCGTAGGGCGAATACCAAGGAAAACCTCCCTGCAACAAGTTTTACAGGGGGAGGTAGGCCACGGAAAGCTCTCCTGAGTATGGCATAGTTTGAAGTATTTATTCACCGGAGGACTAGGCAATAGAGAACAATCTCGCCCGGACCCCATGGAAGAGGAGCTTGTTGGGTGCTAATGGACGTGATCCTTCTCTGACTTCCACAAATCTTTTATTCCCACTCGACATGGAAAAGGTGGTAGATTTCTTGTTCTAAACCCTATATATATGTGTGTAATAGATAGATAGATAGATATGCGTGTGTATGTTTGTGATATCAGGTGTGATTATGGATTGCAGTATCCCTCCGGTGCTAACCTCTTGTCCCTTTTTTCCCTCTCCTTAGAAATGTCTACGGCTAAATCCTGACGTTCCCATATGGGTCTCCAAACAGCGCATTCTCTGCACCCTGAACCACAGCCTCAAGGATGTTTTGAACTACGGGCTTTTCCAGCCAGCCTTCAATGGCCGGGCTGGAAAATTCCTGGATGAGGAGCGGCTGCTGAGGGAATACCCGCTGAATCCTGACACTCCTGTCCCCTACCTGGAGGTACCTGTCCTTTTATATGACTCAATACCCCCTTTTACTGTTGTATCTGAGTTCCTTGCAAGGAGGAAAAAAGAGTAACCATCATCTTTCTTTTCCTTGCCCGTGGGAGGAAAAGCATGAATATATCAGAAATGTGTGTGGGTGGGTCTGTTTCTGGTGAAGAATTTATTGAAGGGAAACTTAGGCAATGGAATTATTTTTGCATCTCATTTGTGAGCTTCCTGGTCATTTCTCTCCCTCTGCTCCGTAACAGCGGTTGCGCTCCCATAAAAGCTCTGTTTGCCAGGCTGCGACCCTATCGACTAACGGCGTCCTTGTTCCTTGTTCCAGTGGAGCGGAGCTGATATGGAAGGTCATAGTCACAGCAGGAGCAGCAGTTTCTAAAGCAGAGGGAGGTAGCTCGGCGTGTTAGTCTGAAGTCAAGGAAATCGACCCTGCATTCAGTTTCTAAAGTGCTTAGGGACCGTCTCAAGGAGTGCTTGGAGCGTGGAGGTGAAGACCATGCATTGGACGCTGGACTCAAGCAAAGCTCTGCAGAGACTGCAGCACCAAAGCCGTGTGCTTAAACAACAAGTGCAGCCCCCGGTTGGGCATCGCGGGCACATCTATTCATGCACTTTAGTGCGCAGTAGCCCATTTTACTGTGCATTAAAGCATCATGTAAAAAACATGCAGTTACACTGATGTGCAGTAAAATAGGCTGCTGTGCATTAAGCATCACTTTAAAAACGTGTGCTTTCGGTGCTGCCCATTAGGGCAGCCTAATGCGCATTTATTTAGTACATTGCCTTGGAGGTACTAAATTTAATGCGCATTAGGAAAAGCGCATTAGTGCACATGTAGACGTGCCCCATGTGTGCAGTGGCTGGTGGGGGAGGATGCTCCATATAACAGCACTTCCTGCTCATGCTTCCGAAGAGTTGTCTGGTCACATCTTCTTAGAAAGCACCATGCTTCATTAAACCTCGAGGGTTCCCGTAAGGGTACTTAAACACCTCCACTTCACTAAAAGTCCTCCAGCTGCTCCTGAAAGAGAGTGCACACAACAGTGTCTTAGTGACCAAACGACGAATAGACACAAGGGGCATTTATACACCTGCTCCGGGAGACGGGGGGTGCTTTAATTAGAGCAGCTCCGAGAGCCACTCTAATTAAAGTGCCCAGACATCACATGTGTCAGCATCCCCACACTGAAAAATGGTGGCAGGGGTGCTTGAACTAAACCTCGTCAAACAGGCTTTAGTTAAAGCGCCCCTGCCTCCATTTTTAAGCTGAGGGATGCTGATTTACGTGATGCTGGAGTCTCCTGGAGCGCGGTAATTACTATTAATTGAGTCTGCTCCGACGTGTTGTAATTACAGAGCATTGGAGCAGCCTCACTGCACATCTGTAGGTGCCCAAGAACATTGTAGGCGGTGTTAGAAATACTTTTAACACGTAAATGAAAGCTTTTGGTAGCGAATTCACGGATATTCTTCAGATGGACTTCTATCCCTGGCAACATGTTTTTATGTTGATGGTTTAACATAACATGTATGCCTCGGCACACGCGTGTAAACACACTTGTCTCCAGGCTTCACACAGAGACAATGTCTCGGGCTCTTCAGTGTGGCCGTGTATGAAGCGTGCATCTTCGCAGCTTGAGAAGAGAAACAAGAGCTTGGTTCTCTTCCAAACCATGTAGAGCCTTGTCTAAAAGCAAGCTTGTCAGATTGCAACCCCCGTCGGCAGGGGCGTGCAGAGGGCTGGGTTAGCCCCCGTGGCTGCACCTGGCAGCGGTCAGGCAGTGGAGTCGGGCTCACCTGCGCAGAAGCTACACAGTCAAAAAGAAGGTCAGGAGCTGGAGGAGACAACGAGCAATGGTGATGTGTCCCTGGGAAAGCTGACGGCACGCCCAGGAGACGACAGAGAGCGGCAGGGACTTGCATGTTGGCTTCCTGAGCTAAACGGCTTGGACGGGAGGGTGGGAAGGAGGAAGTTACTGCCCCGAGGGGTGCTTCTCCCCTAATAGACTTTCATAGACTTTCATAGACATTAGGGCTGGAAGGGACCTCGGAAGATCATCGAGCTATCCTTTAGCTACGGCGAATTTCCAACTTAAAGCTGTCGGGTAAAAGCTGAATGTTGACTCCATTGGCAGCGGCGCCTCGAAGTAGCGAGAAATCTTTCCTTTTCAGCTGCATCTCATGGTCTGTAAAGCACACGGGGTTTTATCTCTCTCGAGAGCTCTTTTTGCAAGCAAGGCAAGCAGCAATAGCCCTAGCACAGGCGCTGAGACCCAGCCCTCGCTGTCGACGCGTCTCTCATTTCTGCATTTGCAGCTGCTGCGTTCCCAGGGCTGCCGTCAACGCCTGTGTTTAAACTGCTTCTTTTCCCAGTGCTCCACCTCTCAGCCCTAATTAGTTTTACTCAGTTCAAATGTTTGAGGCCTACAGGAGTTCTTGCACTTAATGAGCATGTTCTGTACGGCTTCAGAAATGACGCCTGGGCATCTCTAATAACGACCCCGGTTCTGGAGGTTTCTGGGCCCTTCCAGCCGAGTTGCGAGCTTTGCTCTCGAGACACGTGCAGAGACGTGGAAGGTGACAGCAACGGTCGATGTGTCCTCCCGGTTCCTCCCTCGGTCTTTCTGTGGAGCCGGCTGTCCCGTGCCGCAGTGTAACGCGTGGTTTGATGACTCCCGAATGCGTTGCTTGGAAGGGCTGCAGCTTTGTGTTCCCATTTGAGATCCTTCATCCTTGAATAAGGGTCTCAGCCCCGGGGCCTTGTGGTGATGGATGGGACGGCCACTGCTGCCCAGCCTGTGTCGGATCAGAGGCGTTTGCGTGGCTGGGCCTTGCCTACGCTACGCCACGGAGGATGCTCAGCCGTAGATCTGTTAGGTCCACGTGCACATCACTATACCTGAGCCAATGCTGCATGTCCTTGCCCTAATTAGCTGTCAGCCGAATGCAAAGTACCCCGTGGCAAGCTCCTGCGGCACCTCATGACGCAGTGTGCCACGGCGCGTTAACAGGACGTCGGGGCTGCCCAAAGTGTCTTTCTCTGCGCCCCGTGTCTCTTCCATTCATGCTGCCTGCCGGGTCGTCGTACCAGCACAGGGTTAGGCAGGACCTCAAGGGTCCAAGCCCTGCATGCACGCGGGGATGTTGTTCCTGAACGAGCCCTAGCAAAGGCTAATGCCGCTCCTCTTGCAAGCCTGCAGCGAAGGAAGGGGCTTCTGCCGCTTCCCTGGGCAGGCCGTCGTGCTGCTGCCTCGCTGCTCTGACGGGAAGGAAACTTTTCATAAGATATAATCTAAATCTGCTTTGCTGCAGGTTAAGGCTATTATCGTGTGTCCGACCCCTGCCGCAGAGAAGAGCTGTTGTTCTCTCTCTTCTTCATGGCAGCCTTTCCCGGGCTTGAAAACTGCTGTCCTGTCCCCTTTAATCTCCTTTTCTTCAGGCTAAACATGCCTAGCTCTCCCAGCCTTTTCTCATGTGAGCTGCCATGGACTGGGTCAGGCCCTGTTGGCTGTCGCACGGCCGCGGAGAGCGGAGGCTGGACGGGAGGGTGACGGGGTCTGGGCAGGGTTTTCCCCTGGCAGCCTCCAGCACCGAAGGTCCGAGAGGGTCTGATCCAGGAGCCGTGCCCTGCGCTCCTGTGCTCAGTAGCTACGGATGCCCCTTTCCTCCAGGCACGTGTCCAGTCCCTTTCCGAATCTGGCTGAACTGTCAGCTTTGTGACAACGAGTCCCACACTTTAATTACACGCTGGGTGAAAAAGAACTTCCTTTTGTCTGTTGTAAAGCGGTCTTTAATTTAATTTTAGCTCGTCTTCCGGACCTCTTATCCTTGTTGTCACCTACCTCTGGACTCCTTCACTTTCTTCACGTCCTTCTTTCAGTATCGAGCCCAGAAATGCACATAATGCTCTAGCTGAGACCTAGCGAACACTGGGTGTGTCTACATGATCATTAATGCACCATAGTTATTGAGCATTAAGTTTAGTAGTTGGATAACCAAGTCCTAAATCAGCGTGCATTAACTGCAGTAGTGCCGTTACGTGGCTATTCAGTGATGCTAACCGTGCAGCAGCCTGATAGCACCGCGCAGCAGTTTATTTGCACAGTGTTGCCCTGCACGCTACCGCACGGGAGAATTGGGCTACTGCACAATTAGCATCTTCTATAGATGCACCCACTGAGTAAAGTGGCCCCATCACCTCCCATACCTGGTACTTCTCCTCATACCCTTTGTTGACGCTGTCCAAAATTGCATTATTTGTTTTGCTGATTCATATCGAGTCTCTGATCCACCAAAACCCCCAGGCCTTTCTCAGCAAGGTTACCATCTCTCTCCGTCTATATTTAAATGCCTGCAGACCTCAATATTTTTCCCAGGCTGCAACATGGGTCCTGAAGGGCTCCCGAGGTTGACTGAGTCTTTCCTTCGTATAAGCCACGTAATTCTTTTATGCCTGTGCTACGCAATGGGTAGGAACAAGAAGTGGATTTAAAAGATAAGAATATAGTTGCTGCCAGCCAAAAAGGTCTTGTCGAACAAACCTGATTTCATTCATTGAGGAGGTTACACATTTTGTTGATAAAGGGAACTATATTAATATTATAGACTCAGAGTTTTAAGGCATTGGACTGCATATTTCATGACATCCTAATTAAATTAGCACTAGGAAATATCAATGAAACACGTGTTAACTGGATTAATAACTGGTGAGCTGACTGATCTTCCAAGTCGTTTTCAGCAGGAAATCATCAGCTGGGCATGTTTCTAGTGGGTTTTGTCAGAGATCGATGCTAGGCCTAGCTTAAGTCAACATTTCCTTCCATGATCTGCCTATACATATAAAATCACTGCTAATGCATTTTCAGATGACCAAAGATTGGCAGGGTGGTAAATAATGAGGAGAGGGCCATCGTGTATTTTGCACCGAGCGGTCATTGCACGGCTGGATTTGGGCTTTGGCTACAACCTAGGCCCACAGAGCCACACTCCTCTTTGCTCGCTCTCCTCCTGGTCCCACCAATTTCCAAGCAAGCTAGCGTTTCCAGGAGAGATGAAGGCTACTCTCAAGCATGCCAAGCCTGTCTTGAGAAGCAGGTGATGTGGGTTCCCGCTAGGACGAGCGAGGCCTCAAACCCCGGTCTCATGCTTCCCGAGCAAGAAGTGTTTTTATCAGGCCATTGGGCAAAGGGGCAGTGGGATGACCACCATGGCCACAGGGTTGAAAATCCTGTGCCTTTTTACTGACAGCGGGTCTGGGCACTTGCACAACGTGTGTGCAAGTGGATCACAACAGAGCACGAGTAGCCATATTAGCCACTTCCAAGCATGGGCAGTAGGACCTGGTTGGCTGTGCAAGTTGTGTTTGGTGTCTTTGACCCTTAAAAGTTGTGTAAGTAGTGCGTAGCACCACTGAGCTGTCGTAGGGTCTGGTCTGGACCTCACAGCTGAATTTGTTTGGCTTACCGTGAAGAAGATCGAGAAGAGACTTGACTATAGAGCGTAAGCACTGTAGGAAAATACCAGGTCATAAAGGGCTTTTCTAATCTAAGAGAGAAAGCTGTAGGAAAACTGGAAACTGAAGTTAGATGCATTTAAATTTAGAAATCAGGCACATTTTTAACAGCTGGGGTGATTAAGGATTGGTGCAATCTACAGGGGGGGCCAACAAATGATCTGATGGTCTGTCCTGGCCTTAAAATGTATGAGTCTGTGAATGGGGGTGAGTTGCCAAATGGAGCAGGAGCTCCGTGGCTTACCGCGTGGCGTTGTGTTCGGCTGTTGTGCCTGACATTGTTCCCTTGCCTTCTCTTCTCCAGTTCCGGTATAAGAGGCGTGTGTATACCCAGAGCCTGCTGGACGACAAGCAGTTCGCCAAGCTCCACACCAAGGTAAGGCCAGAGTCCAGCGCCCAGGAGCTCCGCGTCCCGATAGCGCTGTCCGTACTGACCACCTGCCTGGCGAAGCCGTGGTCTCTTGGACATAACCTCCCTGGGCACAGGGGATGTCAGCCAGCACACCTCTGTACATTGCAGACCCCCCTTCCCTAATCAGACCTCACCTCCCCTCCTCAAAAATGCACTCTGGTTGCCAAAGGCTGAGCTGTTTTGCTGAGCGGCGTGAGCCGCAGGCCCCCCGCAGAAGCGTGGCGTGGTGCCTACAGCGGTAACGTCGCGCCGGCGGTGTGCTCGCTGCGGTCGGACGTGCAGCTGGACCGGGTTCAGAGGGAGAGGTCAGGGCCAAGCTTCTCCTGGGATGGTCAGGCTGGGAGGAACACATGATGGGCCCTCTGAAGAGACGCTTTATTCGCTGACACTGATGAATCACTGCATGCTAGCGCAGCACAATGGCACGCATTGACAAGTCCCCTGTCCCCTTCCCCCAGCCCGAGGCGGCAGGGCTCCTCTTGCTCACCCACAGAGACACTCTTGCACGGCTGTCTCTGGGGCTTTAACCCATGTGTGCATGCCAGCACGGGATGCTGGTTCCTTTGCTCGCCCTACACCCACTTTGGCGTGCAAACCAAAAAGCATACGTGAGCCCTGGTTTCCTGGAAGGGTCGGTGCCTCGGAAAACCCTGCTTCCCTGGTGGAAGGCGAGCGGGCGTGGACACACGTGGTGTGCGAGTGCACGGGGACGCCAGTGGGCAAGCAGTCTGGAGGCTTGAATGTTACACAGGGGAGAAGGTGCTTAAGGGCCAGACTGGGCGTCTGGAGTAGGGAGCTGATAGTGGCATGAGCGTGTGCTTTCAGCTGTGCTCAGTCTGTCTGCAGAGGTAATAGCGCACGATGGCTCAGCAAGAGGTGTGTGTTCCTGCTCCTCCTGGTCCCCAACTGCTTCATTTCCACTACAAACAGGCTAAGAGAGATGCTGTGAGAGAGTGGTGAGGCTTCTGCAAGCTTTCCAGCTATCCCAGGCTGGGATACCCCTCGTGCCACCAGCCTCCACGGGCTGCGCCCATCCGAGCAGAGGGATTTGGTTATGGCTGTCACGTGTGGGGGCCCTATGCCGGTCCCACGCCGCGTGCTGCGTGCGTCAGACCCCAGCCGGCGTGCCCCGAGGCAGGACGCTGTTAATGGTTTGCTCGTAACGCGGTCATACATAGAGGCCCCAGGCAGAATTGGGCCGGTCGTGCTGGGATCAGGGCTCCCGTGCTGATTTAACGAGCAAGCCGGATGAAACCGATGGGCGTGAGAAATGATGGGATGTAAAACGAAGACAACGGTGCTGGTGGTGGAGTCCCCCAGCCCCCCGGGTGGGCCGGAGGCAGAGCAGGATGGTTCACAGCACCCGAAAGTATTCAAGCGGGTCCGTAAGTGAGGAAATCAATAGCCGGAGCTCTTCTTCTAGCCAGGAGAAGCGGGGTGTGAGGGGAGAGCGGTGGCGTTTTGGGGGAGCACGGGTGGTGTTTTGCATCTCTGGGCACAGCACGTAGATGGTTTGGACTTTTCTCTTATCTGTCATCTGGCTTTGACCTCTTTCTCGGCCATCAGCCTCCCCCGAGCGCCCCGGGGCCTGGTCTCGTGCCATCAGCAGGCCTGGCCACGGAGCACGCGCTATAAAGCGCCGCACAGAGTTGTCTTTGGACACGCGCCGGGTGTCCCTGCGTCTCTCTCAGCGCTCATCGCATTGCCGGGGTCCGTTCGACCTTCAGTGTTAGGGTTCCCCCGTCCAACACCTGGCACGGGGCTGTCGGGACCGCGGGCGCCGCCGACACGTGCTGCTGGCACAGGGGCAGGAGGGAGTCGTAAAGTCCTGCTTGTCTATAAAGCAGCGGCAGTCAGGCAGGAGGAAGTCACAGCAGATGCACAGCAGAGAGAGAGAAAGTGATCTCCCCAAAGGGCTCGTCCTTCCAGATGGAGCCCGCCGTCCGGGGCAGGGGCAGGGGCAGGGGCAGGGGCAGGCCCTTTCTGTAGTCTCTTGCAGGCTGCAGTAACCCGAAGCAAGGCAGCGAGAGGAGCCGCACGCCGGCAGAGTGTGGGGAATTGCATGGGGACGGGTGGTGTCAACTGAGCTGCAGGACGGCTGGAAAAAGAGCATCCACACAACAGCCGGGAGTGCGGCCGGCGTCCCTCCCTGTGGCAGGGAGCCAGGCCATTGCTGCCCAGGGCTTGTGGGCCTTGCACCTCAGGGGCCATTGCACAGAAAGGAAGGCTGAGGATGGAGGGACGGATGGGCGGGCGCTGCGGTGTGGTGTGGTGCGGTGCGGTGCAGGGAGGCAGAGTCCATGCACAGCACTGCCCTCGAGGAGAAATCGCAGTCACTTCTATGCAGACCTTAGTCTCCATTTATAATTTTTAAATATATATATTAAAAAAATAAATAAATAAAAAAAAATATATATATATATAAATAAAATAATATAATATAAAGTGTGTGTGTATGTAAAGTGTGTGTGTGTAGTGTATCTGTGAGTGTGTGTATATAGTGTGTGTGTATGTAAAGTGTGTGTGTAGTGTATCTGTGAGTGTGTGCATATAGTGTGTGTGTATGTAAAGTGTGTGTGTGTAGTGTATCTGTGAGTGTGTGTATATAGTGTGTGTGTATGTAAAGTGTGTGTGTAGTGTATCTGTGAGTGTGTGCATATAGTGTGTGTGTATGTAAAGTGTGTGTGTAGTGTATCTGTGTGTGTGCATATAGTGTGTGTGTATGTAAAGTGTGTGTGTGTAGTGTATCTGTGTGTGTGTGCATATAGTGTGTGTGTATGTAAAGTGTGTGTGTGTGTATATATAAAGTGCATGTGTGTATATAAAGGGTGTGTGTGTGTGTGTATAAATGTGTGTATATATAGTGTGCTTGTGTGTATAAAGTGTATATGTATATATATATAAAGTGCATGCGTGTATATAAAGGGTGTGTGTGTATAAAGTGCGTATAGTGTGTGTGTGTATAAATGTGTGTATATGTGTGTGTGTATAAAGTGCATGTGTGTGTGTAAAGTGTGTGTGTATAGTGTGTGTGTGTATACATGTGTGTATATATAGTGTGCGTGTGTGTATAAAGTGTATATGTGTGTATATATATCTATATATATATATAGATATAGATATATATAAAGTGCATGCGTGTACATAAAGGGTGTGTGTGTATTAATGTGTGTATATATAATATGTGTGTATAAAGTGCATGTGTGTATGTAAAGTGTGTGTGTATGTATATGAAGTGTGTGTGTGTATATATAAAGTGCATGTGTGCACATATATATATAAGTGTGCGTATAAAGTGTGTGGGTATATACATGTGTGTATGTGTATAAAGTGTGTGTATGTGTGACACACACTTACTTACACACCCAAATATAGACAGGTGTATACGCACACACACACCTTTATGTTGGCTCTTTCTCTCTCCTCGAGAAAGACCTCCTTGGCGCTGTCCCTTGTCGAGCGAAACCCCGGGCCGCTCTCCCCGCCGACTCGTGTGCAGGGGGACGCTGACGCCTACACGTGCGTTGTGCGGATTTGCTGTTCCCTGTTGGCGTGGCAGCCACCGGTGTGTCACACTCGGGCGGTGAGATCAGATGGAGGAAGAAAAACCTGCAGCCATCCAGAAAGACTGTTTCCTGCGAGAGACGGAGAAATGAAGTGGCAGGGAGAGAGGAGGCAGCTGTCTCTCACACACACACGCGCGCGCGCGCGCACACACACACACACACACACACGCACACGCAGTGTCACATCGCATAGCGCGCCTGCTGCTCGCTTGGAGAGATGACAGTCCTGCCTGCGAGCCCGCGCTGGTGTAACGTATCCCCCCGGCACAGCTCGCGGCTGTTTTCCTTGGAGGGCGCGCGGCTGTGGAATGTGCGTGCGCGCGAGCCCCGCGGCCGGCGCCGGAGCCGGCGTGGGGATGAGACGGGGACAGACAGAGGAGAGGGGCAGAGTTCAGGGACATGGGCTCCTCTCTAGGAAGAAAGCTGCCCGAGCAGAAAGACAGAAGGCAAACTTCAGGGGACGGCAGGTCCAGGCTGAAGAGCAAGGTACCTTCTGCTGCTGTCCCCCTCTCCTTCGCCGGTCCCCTCCGGCAGCACGAGGCGTCTCTCTGGATAGGCACTGCGGGGGGGGAGGCGTCCCTCGTGCACTCGCCGCGCTGGATGGATGTTGGAGGAGATCCCTCGGGAGTGTAGGATGTGGGTGAGAGCTTGTTTGCTGTTCTGCAAATACCTCGCAGACCGTCTCTGAGACTTAAGCAGAGTACAGAGCTTTTCCGGGTGTGCATGCGACGGCCGCTGTGCACTGGCTTATGTTTCTAAGCAAGCTGGTGAATGCATTTTTGCCGTTTTGCATTGTGTGTGTGAGCAGACAGCATCCCTCGGGGAAAACCCGGTGCCCACAGTTGATTTCTCCAGGGTGCCGTGCACAGCGCGTCGGCCTCACAGGGCACTAGCATGAAAGCGGGAACGAGTCTGGGATCTGTGGCGGGGAGGGATCCCGTGGGGCACTGGTGCACAGTGTGTTTCTAGAAATATTTTGGAGTACGATAGGAAATTAGCTTGGGGACGTGGGTGTCTCTTGGGCTGTGGTGTGTGTGCAATCTCTCGGGCTCTAGTAAACGAGGGAGGGAATCCAGGGGGGTGGGGTGTAAATTGAGCTCTTTCTCTCTGAATAGCAGCGGGTCCTGTGAATCAGAGTCGCTCTGCCTGTTCCTGATTAAGGAATGTGAAGTCTCCATAAAATAAAACTTCTCTGCAGGATCGTATCACCCGTGCCTGGCCTGACAACGGGGTTTTGTGCCGGAAACTCCAGGTCGCTCTAGCGGGTCCTCCTACTACCGTCACTAGGGAGGGCTTCATTTTGAGCAGGGATTTGTGAATCTCCGCAAAAGCTGAGGGTGCCCCAAACTTGTGAAAATCATCCAAGAGCAACCATCCACAAAGCATGCTTTAAACCGCTGGCAGTTGGCACCACGTATGGCATTATTATCTGCAATAGCTGTGCCGTGTGCTGCCGCCTTCTCTGTCGTGCCTCCAGTCCAGCCTTTCTATACGGTTTGCTCCCATTATTCTGCCTCTGGTGCTGGTGCTGCCGGATCGCAGCATCGGAGACAACGAAGGGCGCTCAGGAGGCCACGTCGAGTCCAAGCCCCTGCTCAAAGCAGGACCAGCCCCATCTACATCCATTTGTCTACCCGGGTCTTAAAAACCTCCAAAGATGGAGACTTCACAACCTCTCTAGGTGGCCCGTGCCAGTGCTTCAGCACCCTCCTCGTGAGAAAGTTTTTCCTGCTATCCACCCTCAACCTCCATTGCTAAATATCTACCCTAAAAGTCCAGATCTTGCGGGGTGCATTGCGGTGCTACAAGGCATCTCAGGAGATGATCCATGGTTTGCTTCTCCCGACAAACACATGGCCGGTTGCGTGGAGGCCCCATGATTTCATGAGAAAGTTGCATCTGCCGAGACCGCTCTCAATCTGTTCAGGCTCCGCCGCATGTGCCATGTGTCGTTGGAGCCGGATGCTAACTCCTCACCGGGGGTAATTCCTTGCCGGCTCCATTCAGCAGCGTCGCCGCCTGGTTTCTCCCAGTCTTTTTGCCAGCGGGTCGTTCTGGCTGATTCTGGTGATGCGGTCAATGGCACGGGAGAGGACAAATAGCTATTGCTTGATGGGAGACGACGGCGGGTTGATGTCCATATAGCGAGCGGCAGTCTGACTCTCGTCCAGACGCTGGACAGAGACACAGCTGAGCAGAGGACAAGAGATGGAGGCTGACAGACTGCGGGCTGTAAAGAAACAACAAGACGACACGGGTCGACTTGACAGGCAGTCGTCACCGCGTATCAGCTTGGCTTGTGAGGGACCCTACAGGCATCTGAGTTTTGAAGGAGGATATTGATAATACCGGCTTTGCGGATGCTCGCAGGAAGCGGAGAGGTGCGCGTTTGGAGAGGTGGGAGCCGTCCTCACAGTCCTGGAGCAGGGGTAACGGGTCGGGACAGACTGGAGGCGCCTTGGGAGGAAGAGAAGCACGTGTGTTTGCAGTCGCGGGGAGGCGTCCGTGGAGGGATGCAACAGGAGAGGTGACGTGGGCAAGGCAGCGATCCGTGAGTAGTGTCCTGAGCTGGAAGAGACTGGCATTTCTGCAAGCCAAAGGGAAGGGCATGGCCTGAATGGAGATGCAGGATAAAGAAAACCTGGACGTGAATTTTAGCTGCGTGACCAGACAGAAAATCTGTGTCGTCTTTGGTGGTTTTCTCCACCAGCATCAACTCCAAGTATAGCTTGTGAAGCCTCTCTCCTAGGAAAAGAAATGTAATCATAGAAAATTCAGGTTGGAAGGGAGCTCAGGAGGTCGCATCTAGTCCCACCCATGCAGGACCAGCCCCAACTACAGCAGCCCAGCCAGGGCTTTGTCCAGCCCGGTCTTCAAAACCTCCAAGGAGGGTGGGGTGCCCCGAAGTCGGCTGCAGGGAAGCGGGCAGCTCTTCTTGAGTTTGGACAGCAGGCAACGTCCTCGGGTCATGAGGCCTCAGCTGCTCCTGGCCGCGGCTCCAGACTCGGCCCCTCCTGTCCTGCCCTCCCTCTTCAGTCTCTCTCTCACGGGGGCTCCTTGTCCCTCCCGGGGCCCAGGGACACCAGGGCATCTCCAGGCAATGGGGCTCGAGCTCAGGGGTGCTCCAGCCGGTGGTCATTTGAAATTAGTCCGCTGCATTTTGGACGGCCCGTTCTCTAGTAACGGAGGCACTTCGTGCAGAGCGGCACCTTTGCTGCCCGGTGAAATGAATCCATTCTTTCGCAGCGCGTCCAAAAGTCGGGGAAATGGAGGTGCGTGCGCGGCATTATTGTAAAAAACAAGACAGCAAAACCCTGCACATTGAACCCAGAAATATCACAATATGTTAGAATCACAAAATCACAGACAAGGAGGGCTGGAATGGAGCTCAGGAGGTCACATCTAGTCCAACCCCTGCTCCAAGCAGGACCAGCCCCAACTGCATCATCCCAGACGAAGCTTTGTCTACCTGGGTCTTCAACACCTCCAAGGATGGAGACTGCACCACCTCTCTGGGCAGCCTGTCCCAGGGCTTCACCACCCAACTTGTGAGAGAGTTTTTCTTAATATCCAACCTCAACTTTCCTTGCTGCAGCTGGAGCCCATTGCTCCTTGTCCTGCCATCTGCCCCCACTGAGACCAGCCCAGCTCCATCCTCCTTGCAGCCCCCCTGCAGGGAGGTGAAGGCTGCTGTTCAATCCCCCTCGGTCTTCTCTTCTCCAGACTACATCAGCCCAATTTCCTCAGCCTCTCCTCACCAGACCTGTCCTCCAGCCCCACAACCATTTTCACTGCCCTCCGTTGGACTCTCTCCAACGTGTCCACATCCTTTCTGTAGTGGGGGCCACGATCTGTGGTCACAGTCAGATGTTGCCAGAGTCTGTTGCGGCGTCCACCCTCCATCGGTTTACAGATAACAGGTAGGTGGGTAGCAGGTAGCATCTGCCCGGGTAGGCTCTGGTGCTGAGCTCGCTGGCCCTGTGGGGGACTGTCCCCCCGGCCTTGACCATGCTGCAGCACGTGCTCCCCTGTGAGCCCGCTGTCCTTCCCTCCCGTTGCATGGTTTGAGTCTCAGGGGTGCTAGCAGGAAACAGCGCCTTTGCACGGGAGAGCACAGAGACCCTTGGGGTTGCAGAATAAGGAAAGAGGAGCGATGGATCCTTGCATGGAGCAACTTGGCTGCAGTCTGGTCCCATTTCTGATTCTGCTTTTCTCATGGTGGCAGCAGGATGTCTCCTAAGGCAGAAAGATCTTCCTGGTACTGTCATGTGTCGTTCTGTTTCTCAGGCAGGCTGTTGCGATGCTGTTTGGGTTGTATAGGACTTCGCCTGTGCGACAGGACAGATTGGTGACATGTGGTGTTGCTGTAGCTAGAGATAAGGCAGTACTTTTGTTTTCAAACCTGCTTTCTGCCTGTGCACAAGTTTTTGATGAATGATCTGCTTGGGCTGCGGTGTCTGATGACTCGTGGTTGCCCCCTTTTTTGCAGATTTGTCACGAGTCCAGTGGTGCTTGCTGCTGTTAAGCGCTAGCTCCCAGATTCATGTGATGATGTGAGAGGTTGAAAGTTTCTATGCTCTCCCGTTCCAAAAAAAGACTTGAAAATATGTCTTAGGTGCCCAAGTGAGAGAGCTTCAGTGAACACAATCCATCCTTTTTTATTTTAAGTCAATCTTGGGTTGGATTCATTAGTGGTAGGGTGGTGGGGAGAGGGCTGTGACTAACTTGCGTCTTTGGAAAGTTCGGTGTTGATCAGGCAGACGTGTCTGAGTTATCCGCATGCCATGCAGGACCCTCCGTGCATCCAGAGAAATGCACGTGGTTGAAAGGATTTCTACCCACCGGTTCTGGGATTTGGGGCACCTGGGAGGGTCTGGCCACATCGGGCACTTGTTGCAGCAAGGGGGTGACACGACATCTCCTTATAATGTTTCGATCTGCTGTTTCTGAAGATCCCTTTCTTAGAAAGCCTGGCCTCCTACTTGTCCGAGGAGCTGATTGCCCTACTTACCCAGACAGGGGAGGGAGAGATAGGAGCCTTCAAGAGAGTTTGCTGTGGTGTCCCCTGGTCCAGAGTCCCCTGCGCTCTCCTGCAGGTCTAGCAGCCCTTGTTGTTGTCCGTGTCCCAGTAGCACCCCTCAAACTGGTAATGCAGATGGCTCAGGAGGGACTGGATAATGACCCCTACGTCCTTTTGGCGGCATGGATTCAGTCTTTAGCATCAAGCATAAGCATCAAACAAAACAATCCCCCTGCCCACGCCAAGCTACCGCACCCAGGCTCCCTTCTTGCACCCCTGCCGCAAATCCCTCCTGATTCAGGGTCTGTCTCCCTCCCTGTAGGGAGAGATGTGGTTTAGTTTGCAGTTTTGCAAACTCATTTAAAACCCCCACAACTTTTGCACGTTACAATATGATGCCATTAAGGCACACAAAGGCAAATTTTCGTCACGTGTACATGGGAGCAGCGTGGTGTGTACAAGCGCCCCTAGGGAACATCTGGCTGCCTTCCTGCCGGACCTGCTACATGAGCAGGGCTAGCTGACCATGGGCCCCTGCAGGGTCCATACAGGGCAGGCCACCCTGCCGTAATCCGCCGGGTTGGTCGAGCGGGCAATGCTAAGAAGAAGCGGTCCCTGCCCTGAACGATTTGCATTTCATTTAACAGAATAATCATTGGGTTCATGTAAGAAGGCAGTGGAGGATGTTGGGGAGGGAGACCGGGAGGAACAGCATCACCAGCTCACGAAAGGGGGATGCTATGGTGGAGAATGTGGGGCGAGAGAGTCAAGGTAGCCGAGTTGGCGACTGAACTGGGTCGCCAGTCCGATGGTTGTAAATGAATTCAGGTGGTCAGGGCCTTCTGCGCTGAGCTGAGGTTTAAAGAAGCGATGCACAGACGTCTGGGGACCGGTGCTAACCTTGGAGGAAAGCTGCCCACACCATTGCCTGCAGCACTGCTCCTCCCAGCACCGCGCCAGGGCAATGCCGCTGCCTATTTAAAAGGGATGTTCAGAGCCTCTGGGCCCAGAGCAGCTCAAACGATGTGGCTGCCGGGAAGCGGA
>NW_005842737.1:130824-151795 GCF_000455745.1 Alligator sinensis
ATTCAGCAAATCGTTCCCCCGGCCTCCAGAGACGGCAGTTTAAACCCTCTTTTTGTGCATAAGAAAATTGATTATCTGACGCCTCGTGGTAGGAATCAATGAAATGTCTGTTTGTTGCCATCTAATAGCCCGTGTAGAAACCTGTCAGATCGCTGGTGTTAGAGGAAAGCTCGGCGTCTCCAGCCGCCTCTCGTTCATAAGGGGAAATGGGATCAAATGGCACCCACTCAGCTCTTGGAAGCTCAGGGTTTCTATCTTGGCTGCTGCCAGCAGTTGAAGTTAATCATACCCGCCCAGAAAGAAATGAGCAGAGTTTTCCTTCCAAAATATCTTGTAGACCTCAGGGAGGCTTTGAAGCAGACACCTCCAAATGGGCCCTGTGTGACGGGGATCGTTTGTCCTCCCACACTTGAAGTATGGCAGAGTGGGGCTCTGCACCAGGCTGCTGGGATCAATAGCAAGTGAAAGTTGGACTCGTTTCGCTACAAGAAGAATATCTCGTTTATTTTTCTTTCATCTCGATGCAAGGGAGAGGAGCTCTGCTCCCTCACACCAGCTTCCTCTCAATGAGCTTTTTTTCTGGAGGCTGTTGATTTTTCTTGCAATTTCTTGCTAATGGAGGATAATGGACTGCAACACAATGGGCTGCCAGCTGGACAGCTGTGCGCTAAACACCCCCACCCCCTCCGCAAGCACATTCCTCATGATTAACCTCATTCCCACTTCTGTAAACACGCCTCAGACTTCCCGAGCAAAGTCGTCTGCTGACACGGAGCATTTTGGGTAATGAGATGCGGATCAGACCGAAGCGCCGGAGACCAGACTTCACAGCTGTGTGCAGAGGAACTGGAGCGACAGGTTTGCAATGACATCAGGCCTCCATGGCACTCACCTCTGCAGTACCCAGTCTTGCACATAATGCAATAATCCTAAAATCCCTGGAGATAGGAAACCCTTGCTGGCAGGGGTGGATCCAGGTGGGGTGCAGTCACAGAAGCAGTAGCCGGGTACCTTTTCTAAGTCCCCGAAGCAGGCAAGAACCCAGGTTGCGCGGGGAGGGAGCTGGGCTCAGCCGGGGACAGCGGCAGTCGAAGGGATCACGTCACCCCACCTGGATCCACCCCTGCCCGTAATGTTTTACCATCTCCAGGGATTCAGGGTTTATTCCTTATTTGCAAGGCCAGGCTTTGCGGACGCACGGTTTCAGTGCGGTTGGTGTTTTAAGCCATGTTAGGCCACATTTGTTTGAGTAGCAAAAAGCAATTTGCAACCTCAGTTTGGGATTCACAGCCCCGACTCTTAAAACGTCATTCCTTGTTTGCTACCTCCCCGGGTGCAGTTGGTCTCTTGGATTAGGGAGAATAAAGGTGCAGAGGTAACCACGGCCCAGTAAGAGCAAACGTCAGTGTCTTTTGCTGTGGGGTGCCCTGGCCCCAGGGATGACCTACAGCCAGTTGACAGCAGCCTGGGACGATTTAAATCAAAGTGATTAAATCCCCCAATTTTAATCATGATTTAAATCAGCAAACAGACCTTCATTTAAATAATTGATTTTAAACTTATTTAATATTTGTGCTTCCGTTTTTCCCCCAAGAAGAGCTGATTGTTGCTGGCTGCTAGAACCATTTGAACGTGCTGATTTGCAATTCAATGTCGCTTTTCCACTACGGGCACGATTCCAAGAGGAATTTGCATGCACTGTTTTATTTGTGCATTCATTACCTTTGCGCCTGCCCCGTCCAAAGGGCTTCATTCCCATTCCAGCGAGGATTTATGCACCTTTGTGACACGTGCTGTTCATCAAAGTGCCGTTGATGCGGATGCGAAGGCCTGGGCACTTCGGTGCATCTCTGTGCCTTCCAGCACTTAGGCACGAAAGCTGCTTAGTGCAGCAGGGGCCGGCAAAAGCCCGAGGGGGCCGCAACTGAGCCCCTTGCATGGTTGCACGTGGCCTTGCAGTTGGACGGCCCTGGGGTACCGTGAGCCAAGCAGGCTGGAAAGCGATCAGAAAGTGCAGGGCCCGTGCTTGGCCCGTATTTCCAAAGGAGCTCAGCCCAGCCACCCTTGCCATGTCGTGACCCTCATGAGCCCACTGTGTCCAGCACGCTGCCTTCTTAGCCATCACCCTCGTGGCAGCATGCACGCAAGCGCTCTCACGGCTTGCGGCTCACCACCGGCTTTCCGGGCAACGCTGTGAACTCCGGTTTGGGCAGCAGGTTTAAGGGAGGTGCAGGCCCTTCTCCGCCGCAGAGAAGTTTAATTTCAATCCCATTGACCAGGCTTTTCTTCTCCTCTAGCCTGGTTTTGCAGTTGGGTTGGTTAGGGAAAATGTGCTGTCTAAGACGGGGCACGTGTCCTTGCACTTCCAGCGTGAGCATCTCCTCAGAGCAGCCTGTGCCTGCTGCATTGCTCCTGCAGGTTAGCAGCGTGCGGGAAGTGTCTGAAGACCATAAAATCACACACAACGAGGGCTGGAAGGGAGCTCAGGAGGTCACATCTGGTCCAGCCTCCTGCTCCAAGCAGGACCAGCCCCAACTACATCATCCCAGCCAAGGCTTTGTCTAACCGGGTCTTGAAAACCTTGAGATTCCTCCACCCTCTGAGTAACCTGTTCCTATATTTCACTGCCCTCCTGGTGAGAAAATTCTTCCTAATATCTAACCTCACCTTCCCTTGCTGCAATGTGAGCCCATTGCTCCTTGTCCTGTATCTGCCCCCACTGAGACCAGCCCAGCTCCATCTTCTGTGCAGCCCCCCTGCAGGGAGGTGGAGGCTGCTATTCGGTCCCCCTCGGTCTTCTCTTCTGCAGACTAAATCAGGCCAGTTCCCTCAGCCTCTCCTCACCAGTCCTGTCCCCCAGCCCCACAACCATTTTCATTTCTCTCTGCTGGACTCTCCAATTTATCCACATCCTTTCTGTCGTGGGGGGCCCACAGCTGGACACAGGACTCCAGATGTGGCCTCCCCAGTGCTGAATAGAGGGGAAGAATCGCTGCCCTGGATCTGCTGGCAACCCCCCTGCCAATGCAGCCCTGGATGTCATTAGCCTTCTTGGCACAAGGGCACACTGCTGGCTCCTGGTCAGCTTCGTGTCCCCCGTCACCCCCAGGTCCTTTTCTGCAGAGCTGCTGCCCGGCCCATCGCCCCAGCCTGCACCGGTGCAGGGGATTGCTCCTCCTCAGCACAGGACTCGGCATTTGTCCTTGTTGAACCTCATGAGATTTCTTTCACCTCAGTCCTCCAATTTTTCTAGGT
This sequence comes from Alligator sinensis, assembly GCF_000455745.1. NCBI lineage: Eukaryota > Metazoa > Chordata > Crocodylia > Alligatoridae > Alligator > Alligator sinensis. The sequence continues at coordinate 134,080 of NW_005842737.1, forward strand.
CGCTCTCAATCCTAGTCCTATCCTCCAGCGTATCTGTTACTCCCCCCAGCTTGGTGTCATCTGCAGACTTGCTGAGGGTGCATCCATCCCATGTTCCAGCTCCTTGATGAAGACTTTGAACAAAACTGGCCCCAGGGCCGACCCCTGGGCACGGCACTTGATGCTGGCTGCCAATTAGACATCGAGCCTTTGATTACTACTCTCTGAGCCCAATACTCCAGACAGTTTTCTATCCACCGTACAGTCCATTCATCCAGACCGTACCTCCTTAGCTTGTCTGCGAGAATGCCGTGGGAAACCATATGAAAAGCCTTGCTAAAGTTGAGGTCTATCACATCCACTGCTCCCCCCACATCCACAGAGCCCGTCATCTCATCATAGAAGACACCAGGTTGGTCAGGCATGACTTGCCCTGGGTGGGTCCCTGCTGACTGTCCCTAATCACCTCCTCCTTCTCCTCCTCCTCCTCCTCCTCCAGGTGCTTGGAAGTGGGTTCCTGCAGGATCTGCTCCATGATTTTTCCAGGGACCGAGGTGAGGCTGACTGGCCTGTCGTTCCCCGGATCCTCCTTTTTCCCTTTCTTAATATGAGCATGATGTTTGCTCTTCTCCACTCATCCGGGACCTCTCCTGATCACCATGCGTGTTCAAATGTCTTCAGGGGTGCAGCTGAAGAGACACGAGCATTTGAGAAGCATCGTGCAGTCTGTGAGCAGACAGAGGCGTACGGCTCCCAGCCTGAGTAATGAAACTGCATCTCTCTCACCAGGAGATGGTTTATAACTTCTAAAACATTCATTTATTATATATGAGTGTATGTGTGTGATATATAATGTAATTGGTTTTTTGCAAGTGATAACTCCCCTATGGCCCCTGTTTTTTTCCCATGGCGGTGTAGGAATTCATGAAAAAAGTATAAGTACATTAAAAATAGGAAAAGACAAGAGACGTTTGTGAGGAGACAGGGAAAAAAGGGTGATGACAACTTTTGTCAGTTGGTGAACAGAGAGAGCTCTGCGGCTCTGCTTTGCTGCCGTTAATTGGGGCATTTGGACCCCACAGCCTTAATTGGGGCACGTCCAGCTTAGCACAGGTCCACCAGAAGTGAGCATGTGTGCTCCTGGTTGTTTCTGGGGGTTGGTGCTGCAGATTCCCAATCTGTCAGCAGCACAGAGGTCAAGGCTTCAGGGTGCTGCATGTATACTGCCAGTGCCAGGAGAGGAAGAATACTCTTCCTCCGTGCGTATTCAGCTGGGGGTGCAGCTGCTGGGAACCCCTGCCAGAAGCGTGCACGGGTGTCTCCTTTCCAGGACGCATGGTTCCAGCGGTGGGGGCGCGTGCTACAGGTTAAGTGGGGCGACACACAGCCCCCCTGTGCCGACCCGCTGTTTGCAATCTGAGCCTAATGTTGGTACTCACTGCCGATCAGGATCAGCGTTGCCGGCACATCGAGGGCAGCGATTCTTCCCCTCTATTCAGCACCGGGGAGGCCACAGCTGGAGTCCTGTGTCCAGCTGTGGCCCCCACTACAGAGAGGAAACAACCAAGGGTTGTGGGGCTGGGGGACAGGACTGGTGAGGAGAGGCTGAGGGAAGTAGGCTGATTTAGTCTGCAGAAGGGAAGACCGAGGGGGATTGAACAGCCGCCTTCACCTCCCTGCAGGGGGGTTGAAAAGAGGACGGAGCTGGACTGGTCTCAGTGGGGGCAGATGGCAGGACAAGGAGCAATGGGCTCAAGCTGCAGCAAGGCAAGTTGAGGTTGGATATTAGGAAAAAACTGTCTCACGAGGAGGGTGGTGACGCACTGGAGCAGGCTTCCCAGAGAGGCGGTGCAGTCTCCATCCTTGCAGGTGTTGAAGACCCGGGTAGACAAAGCCTCGTCTGGGATGATGTAGCTGGGGCTGGTCCTGCTTGGCGCAGGGGGTTGGACTAGATGTGACCTCCTGACATACCCTAATTTTCTATGACACGCTGCAACCAAATGCTGTTTCATCCATTAGGTGTCCAGGTGTCTGCTGGGGTGCCTAAAAGCTGTTGATGCCGCATGCTTTCATTTTAGGCTGGAGACTAACGTCACAGAAGCTGGCAGGGAGGAGGATCTGTTCACTTTCTGTAGTGATGGTTTGTCAGGGACTTGAGCGAGGTGGACGAGGGTTGCACTTGGCTGATGCCCCGTAGGCAGCGTACACATGGCCGTATGCTGTACACATTCATTTAGGCACTAATATAGCTTAATCTTTAGAGTCTTTTTTCATTTTGGGGAATTCAGTGCCTAGCCTGCTTAGGCACTTCTGCAAGTCCCATTAGGTGCCTCTATGCATTAACTACCTTCAATGCACTTAGTATTACCGGTAGTAGCTCTCATATTTTCCCACCTGGTTTTTATTAATAGAATGGATGAGAAAAAATGACTTTTCCTGCTTTCCAACTCCCTTCTGGTTTCTCAACTTTTAATAAAGTAGCCTAAGTGTGAACATATTCCCTCTGCACTCCCTAGCTAAATTGAAACCAAACGTAACTAATGAAAAAGCTACCTTGCACAAGAGAAACCGAATGCACTGGCAGGGAACAATGAAAATATGGTAATATTTTTGCTCTTTGAAGGGACTGAAAATAACATTGATAAATCTTAAGGTAAACTGATTACATGTTTGCAATGTTTGAGCTGCCTTCAAAAAATAAAGATGATTTTCCTCTGATTCTGTAGGTAATTAAAAAAAACACCCTTTAAGTTAACATTGGTGGATAGCTCATTGATGCAACATGTGTTTTAAATTTATTAAATGATTAGAGCAAGATTTTATCTTAACATAGATTGTATATCATTTCACATTGAATTTTAAGCAAGTTTACTTTTAAAAGGAAAAATATTTTAAGCTGAGAAGTATGGTTTAAATAGAAAAGTCCATATTTTTTCGCAACCAAAGATTTGCTTTTTATCCACCCTTCTTTTGACAGTCGTGAGTTTGGGGTTTTATCGAGTGAGTTCGGGTTCCAGGACACCAGACCAGTGTGAATGAGACAGGGTTTCCTTGCAAGCTGCCTTTTCCCTTTCCATGTAGGGGGAGGCAAGACGGAAGCAAGCCGCTGAAATGTGACTGCGCTTCGGGCAAAGGTGTGAACACACCGATCTTGCACTGGTTTAACTGAGATTAGGGCTGTAACCTGTTTAGCCAAACCTGCGTACTTGCATGTGCGGGCATGGATCCTCGTTGAAATCTGGCTGATATCAGCCTAGCTTGCACCAGTGTCTATGCAAAAAGTTGTACCAGTTTGGCTAAACCAGTTTCAAACTCCACTTTCAGCTCAGTCGGTGCCATTTTCCAAGCAGGCCATGCCTGTGTCCTATACAATCACAGACAACGAGGGTGGAAGGGATCTCAGGTCTCATCTAGTGCAACCCCCTGCTCCAGGCAGCACCAGCCCCAGCTACATCATCCCAGCCAGGGCTTTGTCTTGCTGGGTCAAAACTTCCGAGGATGGAGATTGCACCACCTCTCTGGGGAGCCTGTTCCAGTGCTTCATGAGAGAGTTTTTCCTTATATCCAACCTCAACTTCCCTTGCTGCAGCTTGAGCCCATTGCTCCTTGTCCTGTCATCTGCCCCCACTGAGAACAGCCCGGCTCCATCCTCTTTGCAGCCCCCTTGCAGGGAGGTGAAGGCTGCTATTCAATCCCCCTCGGTCTTCTCTTCTTCAGACTCCATCAGCCTCAGCCTCTCCTCACTAGTCCCGTCCCCCAGCCCCACAACCATTTTCGTTGCCCTCCCCTGGACTCTTTGCAATGCGTCCACATCCTTTCTGCAGTGGGGGCCCACAGCTGGACACGGGACCCTGGAGCAATTAAAAAACCCCAGAAGAGGGACAGTGAAATCTTCGGGTGTGGAGCGGAGAGGACTCTTCTTCCCTTCTCCTTGTTATTGCAGACACCTAAAGTAGAGCACAGACGACTTCAGCAATGTCCTGCTCGCAATGTGTCCCCAAAGGCTTTAAAATAACTTCTAGGATGTGCTGGGAGCGAGCAGGAATTTTAATGCGGCGCCTTCACAATTCTGGAGTTATTAGGCTTTCACATTCATGAAAGCAAGATAATAAGAGGCCTTCATGGGTGAGGGTTCCTGGATTTCAGCACTTGATATATTAGTCTGAAGTTCGTAGTGACTGGGATTTCCTGACTGGCAATTTCCTATTCTAACTACTGTCTAATCTCATCTCTTTTATCCATGAGATCTGGCTATTGAGGTAGCTATATGGCATAATCAGAGAAGTATTGAAATACTCCTAAGCTTTTATAGACAGAAATAACAATCCTTCTCTCTCTCTTTCCTTCCTAGTCTGTAAGTAAAATGGCTTTTGCTGCTGGTATCCGTTATCCTTTTTTCTGTGAAAACTTTATTGAAGGAAGACTAAGTCTGCAAGAGACGTTTTATGTTTAGACTAAAGTATGACACTGGATTTCTTGATGCAAAACACCCCGACCCCCATTGCATCTCCTAGTTTTTGGCCCTTGCTGTTGTATTAGGTTGTTGGGTCTGGGCAGTGCTTGGTTTTCAGCTGTGGGTATAACTGTAGGCAGCGGTAAATCACTCTCTGAGAGGGACTTAATGAGGGAACCAACCTGATTGCTGAGATTGGCATCCAGCGTGAATTGCACTACAGCGGACATTGGGCACGCAGTCAGGATCTAAGTCTTAATCGTTCCCATGAAAGAAAGAGCATTTGCATTGAACTGGGTGTTTGAAGCGGGTGTCTGGTAACTCCCCTTAATACTGCGCTCGCTAGAGACTTGCGGTGATTTGGGCCTCGCCAGGTGGTGCGCTCTCCCCGGTCCCTCTCTAAGGACTGCTCTCTCTGTCGTTTTAGTCCGTAACCCCCACGGGGGAGCAGAGCGAGATGCAAACCGGGGCATAAGACGTGGACCCTGCCGCAGTGGGACTTCAGCATTGAGCCATACCTCGCTCATTGAAGTGGGGCTGTAGCTTCCCCTCTCGCAGCTGCAGAAGACCCTGTAGCTTGTTTCGATGGCACGGTGCATGGTGGTTTTGAGGGTGGCCAGGCAGCCGTGCGGTGGGTATTTCTAGGATAACTCCGCTTCCAACTCTTTATGCTGCTGGGCCTCAAAGAGCACTGCATTTGGCTGGGTCTCTGGATGAGAGCCACAAGACCCGATGAACAAAGCGAGCCTGTGAGACCTCAGATTCATGCAAATAAATAAATCCCGTTACCGTGCACCCTTCCTCGGTGGTTGAGGAGAGCAGAGGCGGCGGCGGCTGAGCGTCCTCTGGAAGTGACATCCCCTCCAGCGGGGAGACGGACACCGGTGGGGTGAACGTGGGGTGTGCTGCTTTTGCTCGTGTGCAAGGGCGACGGAGCTGGACCCTGGTCACCGGTGGGTGTTTGCAGTGTTGGTGACTGGGGCTTTCTTCACATTGTGTGTGGCATGGAGACTTTTAGGGGACTGACTGTTGTTTCCAGGGACAGAGTTGGGAAGAGAGACGAGACCTCTGCGCGGGGGTTTGCCTGGGTAGCACGAGGTCCAGCATCCGGAAGAAGGGTGTACAAGGCACGGGTATCGAACAGCTGCAATTGTTATTTGCACCGCTGCATTTTTTTTTTATCCCCTGCAGTGATGCCTTTTAACAGATGAAACCATTGAAAAATGCGTTGATTTTTAAAAACGGATTTTCAGAATTTTAAATCGGACTTTTCTTTACCTATCATTAGTTCTTTACTTTTTTCATATTGTATGGTTACAAACAGTGAAGATAAATGGCTTTGAGTGTGTTTCTCTCATCTCCTAATTGTTAGCAGGTTTTCAGATTTCCTAGGGGTTTTTTTCCCTAGTAAGCGTCACATTTAACGTCCTCATCTGTGCTCACAAACACAATCCCAGGGCCTCATTAACATGCGTGCGGTGAGAACACCATCCCTTCAAACTTCACTTTGATAAGCAAATAGCCTGCACAGTATTTGCAATCACTACCACCTTTTGATGCACTGAGCTTCCACAGGTAAGGAAGGCTGAAATGCTTTGATCACCCTGTGCTCCTGCCTCGGAGTTTACAGTCTGAACTTAAAAGGGACTCATGTGAATAGATTTATGTATCTGCTTAAGTGTTTGAAGGAGCAGGACCTTAGCCAGCTGCTCTCCCAGCAGCCCTAGCTTTGAACACCCATTTATCACGTTTTTCCTCACAAACACCTGCAGGGTCCACCTTAATGCTGGCACTTCCTAACTGCTGAGTGCTTGGCTTTGCAACCTGCACCTTGTAGACCACCTGCATCAGAGATGCACAAGCTTTGGTGAGCAATAACTCACTTCATCACATCCCATGACGCCATACCCTGCCTTCTGCCTGGCTTCAGACTAACACGGCTACCCACCTCGTTCTTCTAGGTACAGTGTGTTCTCTGAATTTTTAAGCAATGCGAAACTTAATTGCATCAAGTAGGACCGTGGATAGCCAGCAGGATTAGGTCTAATGAAGTAACAGCAGCTGAGAGCTGTTCTAAAAGAAATGAATGTGTTTTCCCCAAACCTCATGTTTGAAAACAGCAAACATTTCTTAGCTGCAGAGTTTGCCCAGAAAAAGCAAGGCTGACACACAACATTTGGACACGTTCAGCCAAAAATTTGAAGTTTGGCAAAATTGTAAGCGACTGACACGGGGGCTCCCAATGGGAAGTACAAGGCAAATTATCTATAGGCGTTGCTACCCACGGTGCCTGTAGTCAGTTGATTTTGAACCATCAGGTGTCGGCTGTCTTCGGATAACAGCCCTCGAGTGATCTCATTATTGCCACCTGTCTCTCCAGCTTGGTTTGACCTGTTTGTTGCGTGTTGTTTCAACTCCGTTTGTAAGTAGGATAAGGGCCGTGTCATTGTGTGTGCTTGTACAGGGCCCTGCCTAATCCTGATTGAAATCTTAGGGCCTCCTGTAAGGCAGTAATCATCATAATCTCTTCATCATTCATGCCCTTGTTCTTGTTAGCCTATTTGGACACTCGCTCCGGTTTTGGCTTGAGCTCAAAGAAATGAAACTGAGGGAAACTCAGGTGAGGGCTTATTGCTCTTGCATCTTTTTCTCCTTTTCTTCCCCGGTGGTCTGGTGATTAAGACAAACCTGGCCATTAGACACTGAGCTGGACTTCATTTTAAGTCTTGCCACAGAATCACTTTGTGACTTTCTTTTCTGTACTTGCATCTCGTATCTGCAAAAAGGGTACAACAACTCACTTCCTCCCAGGAACACTGGACAGACAAATCCTTAATGACTTGGGGAGGTGCACCGGTACTGCAGCAAGAGCGAGTGAGCATATCAGAAGTAAAGGGCTTTTTCTGCATCCTAATCCTTGCTAGGAGTGTTTCATTATCTTCCTTTCCAAAATCAACGTTGTCATGTCAGATCAGTTTGCAGGAGTCGAAAGATGCAGTTAATATTCCCCGATGTTTGGGAAGACGAATGTCACTTAACCTGCACCGGCCGCAGCTGGAGAGCGCGTCACACCCCGCCGGGCGGGTGCCGCGGTGGACGTACGGCCGCAGGTGCTCGGGCACTAGAGCGCAGCTCCGCTCTCCGAGTGCTTTTCTGCTGGTTTACACACAGCGTTGTGTGGAAGTGAATGAGCACAAATGATTTTACCATCTGTCTGTCTCAGAAGGGAAACATTGCACAGAAACTAATGAACAATAAAAGCAAAAACCATTTTACATTGCCAAAGAAAAGGTTGGGTTTTTTTTTTCCCTTGAAACAAACTTCTGCACGGTCTAAAGCCCGAGCGCAAGTTCCTCTGCCCAGGAGGGCTGAGGACTCTTCCCCTCACTGATTGCTTTCCTGGACTCTAATGGGAACAAATAACTTTCTAAAGGTTGCTTACCCTGAGTTTATCATGAGCCAGCTCTTCTGTCCGTGAGCTCTGCCAGTCCAATTAGGGAGCAGACGTAGGTTCACGGGGAAGAGAGCCAAGGATCTGAGAGATTTACTTGAAAAATTAATGCGAGAACAGCAAGACTTTGAGACTAAAATTGGAGTCTCATGTAGATGCATTGAAGAATTGCCTGGCAAAGCACTGCAGAGTGCCTGATGCATGCAGCTGTCTCTCTAGTGAAGCAGTAACTAAGGCACCGAGCGAATCCATTGCTTTGCTTTCGGTGCCTTATAAATAAAGCCCTATTTTTATTAAAAGCCAGTATATTAGCAGAATAGACCATCTCTCATTAAACTCTAGCCTGTAAACACTTCCCTGCTCCCCTCCTTCACATCCTGACCCTCGCGTCCTGGACCAGATGTGTCCAGTCCAGCAGACCCTGCCTACATTTGTATTTTTTGGAGCGCACAATCTCTCCGGCAGCAGCGAGTGACTTCAAACAGAATGTGCCAGAATTAATTCATCTTCGGAGACAGCAGCCATGTTCTCCACGTGGACCTTCGGGATTTCCTCCGTGGAAAAGCAAAGAGATATTCATTCTGTAAAGAGAGGTTACTTCAAGACATGGGCTGCTCTAGTTCAGACTGGGTGATCTTCATGTGTGGGCTGAAGGGGACAACCACAGATCTCCAATTCGGGCAAAAGTTTGGGTCTGATGACAGAATGACCCCAGATCAAACACCGAAAGCCCTGCAGATGTGATGGGGAGTGTCCGATCAGAGCACGACCCCTGCTCTGCGCGGGGGAGGAAAGGGTTATTTGCTGAGACAATGGCCATTGTTATCCATGGGAAAAAACAGTCGTTATATCCGTGGTCTACAATAGACCACCAGATTATGAAGAAGTGGCTGAAGTATTGTTCAAGCATTTAGCACAAATTTATGACAGTACAAATGGGGGATTTTAACTTCCTTGCTATCTGTTAGAGGCAAGGATTTTTGGGGGTAGTATCTTTTGTTGGACCAGCAAAGATAGGCCAGCTTTCGAATGACAAGGAACCTTGTCTGCCTTTGTCCTTAGACCAACACGGCTAAAGCCTACACCCCTGCAAGCTTTCTTTTTCGGGTCTGAGGAGAACAGCGAGTGATTTTTCAAGACAGTGGGAAGAGCTGTGCCATCAGAGGGGGGAAGAAATTCCCAGGGGACAAACAATTAGCAGAAGAACAGGATCTGATTCCTGGGGAAATCAAGACCTACCAAAGGCACGAGGGTCATTATCCCCTGTGGGGTGTCGGAAGAATTTCAGGAATCAGGTAGATTTGTAGCATGTCCTAAAACCAATACTGATGCTGGTTCCTAGCGTCCAGCCGGCTCCTGAATGCTTTTTGCTAAGCTTCAGGGGTATTGGTTCTTGTTAAAATAATCAAAGATACCAGATTTCCCAAACTCGCCTTTTCAAGGTGTTCGGTAGCGTTCCCTCGAGCACAAGGACGGGGAGTGGATGTGCTGTAGGAAGTGTTCCCAGTGCTGCGCGTGCGTCTCTGTCCTTTGCACTCGTTCTGCGAGAGCTCCTTCGGGTGCCTAGTTGCCGTTTCGTTTCGGCCATGCAGTTGCCGCGAGGGCGCGCGGTGCGTTGGATCAGGTATCTCACATTTGAGGACGGGCATACGTAGGGTCCGTAGATTTGGGTGGGTTCGTTGTGGGGGGCGTTGACCGCAGGGGCAGCGGAGGTGTGCTGCCAGGTTTAGCGTTTCTTACGGCTGCGTCCTACTTGATGTCCGCTGGGCAGCGGGGAGTTTTCTTCTGATGAAGAGTCGGGCAAGGTTGGGGGCCTGTTTGAAAGCTAGGAGCAGAGGGGCTGGGGATATTTATCTCAAGGTCTGAACTTCGTCAAGGATAGGCTGTAGTTGTTTGGTGGTGCTTTCGATTGGTTCGAGGTGGGGTGGTACAGGGACCACCGGAGGTGTGTGGTTGCATGGGGGTTGTGGTGGCCTTCCTTTTCGTACGGTAACAACGTACTGCGGGGTATTTGGGTGGCTCTTTCAAAGACACAGTCCTATTTCTCTGCTGGAGTGTCCTCGTTGTATAAAGGCAGAGTTTAGGCTGGCCTGGTGGGCATCGTGAGTGTTTTCCTCGGAGCATGTGCGGTGGTACCTGAGGGCTTGACTGTAGATTACCATTGTTTTGGTGCATTTGGGATGACTTCTAGTCATGGGGACATAAGGCTGGTGGGCTGTGGGTTTTTGCGTATGGTGGTTTGTAGGGTGCTATCACGCGTATGGATTGTAGCATCGAGAAAGTTGATGTTAGTGTAGGAGTATTCGGGAGAAAATTTGATTGCGGGGTGACGGTTGTTAAATCCATGTTGGACATCCATAAGTGAATCCAGGTGCGCCGTTCAAATGATGAAAAATATCCTCTGTATAATGCAGGTTTGATGGTGCGTTTTTTTTAGAAATTCCACCTCCAGGTAGTTCATGGGGAGGTTGGCACATTGGGGGGGCATCTTTGTGCTCATGGTTTGGAGGAAGCGTTGGTTGTTGAAAGTGAAGTAAGGCTGTGACCTGGATGATTTTAGAACATGTTGTCGCAAAACGCCATGTTCTTGTAGGCGTTTCAGTCAGGCAGCCGTGCCTTCGTGGTGCAGGATGTTTGTGTATAGGCTGGTGACATCCACGGGTGCAGGTATGGCCTTCTCGCGGAGGTGGTTGATGCTCGGGCTTCTGTTGAGGAAGTCTGTTGTGTCTTGTAGAAAATTTGTTCTTTCAGTGACAAGTGGTTTAAGCATAGTTTCTGTGAATCCTGATAGCTCTTCGGTGAGGGTAGCGCAGTTGGAAATGAGTCTGCCAGGGTTGTCCTGTTTGTGAATCTATAGAAATTTCCTGGGATAGGAGAAGTGGGAGAGTAGAAGTAATTTTTTTTTCTGAAGCTGATGTAGGAAGGATTGTGACGATATTTTCCAGTTCCAGCGTGAATGCTGGTGTGGAGTCCTCCCAAATTCTCTGTAGTATTTGGTGTCAGAGTTATTCATTGGGCTCACTGATGTAATCTGGATGGTTGAGGCTGACTATAGCCCCACCTTTGTCTGCTGGTTTGATTACTATTCTGTTGTTGGATCTTAGGAACTGTCTGGCTTTTCTTTCTGAGGGAGAGGGGTTGTCATGGTCCTGGCTTTTGTTGAGAATTTTGCTCTTGAAAAAATAATAGAGCAAAACCTAAAACATAAAATGTCCTGTGCATATAAGAACTTGCCGGGCAAGCTTTCAGTGTTTCCAGAAAGCTGAAGGTGCAACTAGAGGTTTGTATGATCTTGTTCTCACAAATAAGGAGGAATTAGGTGCAGATGTGAAGGTGATCAGAAACTTGGAAGGAAATGATCATAATGTGGTAGAATTTGTGAGTCTAAAAAAGGGAAGGCATGAGAATAGCAAAACAAGGGCGATGACATTCAAAAGGGCACATTTCAACCAACTCAGAGAAATAGTAGATAAGATTCCCCCAGTAGATCCCTTGAAGGATAAAGGAATCCAGGAGATCCTGCAATTTCTAAAGGACATCGTTTTGGAGGTGCAACAAGAAGCTATTCAATGATGGTGGGAAGAATCACAGGAGACCAGTGTAGCTTCATAAGTGGCTTCAAAATCAAATATCTCAATATCAAGAGAGAAATATACAGTTATTGCCCATCTGTGTAGGCACTAATGATATTGCCAGGGGCTGCCTTGAATACAATAAAGTGACTACATGGTGCAGTGGTGAAGGAGACAGGGACACAGGTGGTATTCTCATCTATTCTTCTGGTCAAGCTAAAGGTCTGGCTAGGAGCAGATGCATGCTGGAGATTCACACATGGCTGCAGAGACGGTGTCACCAGGAGGACTTTGGTTTATCTGACTGTGGGGTAGTGTGCTAGGAAAAAGGACTACTGGGAAGAGGTAGGACCCACCTGATAGAGGTAGGGAAGAGTGTCTTCACCTACAGGCTTGCACACCAAATGAGGACGGTTTTAACCAAGGTTCACTGGGAGATGCAGACAACAACCCAAAAGTGAGCAAGAAGCCTAGGGACCCGAACAGACTCCTGGTAAGAGGAAGGAATAGTCTCAGTGTGGCCAAGCACCTTTGGGTGCTTGCCACTTCAAGGGCTTGAGCAGGCTGTGAGGTAGCCTGCAGGTCGGTGACTGCAGAGCCAATCAGGTGTTTGCACGACAGCCGGGAGGCCACCTGATTGCAGCAGAGCGGAGCAGCGTCAGTATAAGAGCAGGCCCTGAGGAGCAGAGACGGTAGCTGCTGCACGGATGCCACCGAGGTAGCATTCCCCGGCAGGAGCTCTGTTGCTCCCTGGAGCGTTCAGGAGGTCGGGATAGGGCCCATGGGGAAGGAGGAGGTTCCTAGGGAGCCAGCGGGTCCCAAGCCCCAAGGAAGTGTCTGTAGGCCTGGGGCTGAGGAGAGGCCATGTACACCTAGGCCTTGAGAAGGCACAGGCCAGCCTAGGAAGTGGTTTGTGGGGATGCCAAGGAGTCTCGGCTGGTCAAAGCAAGGGGCCAGGGCCAACGGGGTGAAGGGCAAGCGAGCCCACCGTGAGGGGCAGGCCAGGGCTGCAGAGAGCTACCGGCACCCCAACTGGTCTAGCGGTGGGGCCAGAGCCTAGAAGAGGCTGACTGTCCCCTCGAGGGGGGACATCGCTGCCAAGAGCGGACAGGCAGGCAGGCAGCACGCTGGAATGAGGGAGATGAAGCCCAGCCGCCTGACGGGAGGAATCCTGTAAGGGGGTCTGCGTGAGTTGGGGTCGGTGAGTGAGGGCATGTGATGTGACGGAGGCTGGAGCAGAGTACCCGGATGAGCAGCCCAGATGGAAGAACATCCAGGACCCAGAGAAGGAACGAAAGACCAGGGCAGGGAGGCCTGCGGTGCGTCCTGGGGAATGACCTAAAACTACATCCTGCTGGAGTTGCATGATGTGGTGGGGCTACTGTGGCGGGGCAGTTCACACCAGTGCCTCCTTAGTGAAAGGCGAGGATGGGGTGCCAAAAGCCTCACTGCCTTGTGGGTGACCCTGTGGAGGGGAAAGGCTAAAGGAGCACATCCTGAAAGAAAAGCACCAGGCTTGAGACACAGCACAGGGGCCAGGAGGGCCCAAGGCCTAAATGAGAGGGAGGTCTAGTGGGAGGTCTGAGTAGGAGTGTGGTCCAGGTATGTTGGCAGACACCTGAGGCCCAAGGGGTGCAAAGCCCAGATGCCCCAATGAGGGGACAGAGTGTACAGGGCAAGGAGCCTAATAAGAGGTAAGGATCCCAGTGTGTGTGTGTGTGTGTGGGAGTAGAGGCCCCAGTGGTGGGGGAAAGTGGCCAAGACACATCTATGGACACCTGAGGCCAAGTTTGGGCCTGAGTGCAGCCCAGCAATGGGATTGAGGGAGTAACAGTGGAAATGATTTTTGGATGCCAACGGCAAGGCATGGAACATGGTAAAGGGGAGGTCAGAGCTGTGTGTTATGCCCTTGGCATTAGGACATTAATTGGGCAGCCTCGTATACTTGCCATCTGGTTTAGATATATCAAGGCATGGCAGGTGAGTCAGGGCAGGCTGCCCTAGACAGGTGGATAAACCAACATTGTGACTGGCCCCAGATGGCCCCCTATCACACTTAGCAATGTTCTCTGGGAGAAAACAGGGCAATCGGTTACCTGAAATGTTTATGGACTAGCATGAGAAGCACAGGGAGCAAATAGGATGAATTGGAGATCTTGGTACAAGCATAGGATTGTGTTATGATAGGGACAGTTCACATAATGGGACTACAGTCATGGAGGGGAATAGCTTGTTCAAGAAGGATTGGCTGGGTATGAAGGAAGAGGTGTTCCATATATATAGAGGAGATGTCTGTATGTTATGCGGTGCTGCACAAAGTGGAAGGTCAGCCCGATGAAAGCCTCTGCAGTAAAGGTCAGAGGGGAGAGCAGCAGGGGGATGTCACGGGGGCCGTCTGTTGTAGGCTGGGTTAGGCAGGGCTGATCTTGCCTTCATCAGGGGCCTGAACTGAACTAATTTCAATCAGAAGGGCCTAAAAGAAATTATCCTGTGGTCCTGAATAAACTAGCTGAAGAAACCATGGAGCCAATGGCAACCATAGTGTGTGTCAAGGTCCTAGGGGACTGGACACGGACTAGTATAGTGCCCATCTTTATAAAGGGGAAAAGAAAGACGCAGCTTGACTTCAGTGCCAGGGAACTTACTAGAGAAAAGGATCAAAAAATGAGTGTGTACCTACTGGGACAAGGAGGGCATGATGACTATCGGCCAACCTGGATCTTTTAGAAAGAAATCACATCACCACAATCTGATTTTCTTGTTTAGCAGGGTAACACGTTTGGTGTGCGAGGGGAATGCGGTGGACGTACGACACCTGGATTTGAGTATGGCTTTTAACCCAGTACCGCATTAAAGTTGGAGATATTTGGGATAGGTAGAATTACTGTTTGGTGGATACGTAATTGTCTGAATAACCGCACGCAGCGAGCAGCTATAAATAGATCAATGTCAGAATGACAGGAGGCTGCAAGCGGCGCTCCACACGGGTCTGCCGTGGGTTCGGTGCTGTTTCGTGTTTGTGTGAAGGTGTTGGATGCAGGAATAGAAAGCTTCCTGATCCAGCTGGCCGATGACACAGAGCTGGAGGACTTGTAAACACATTGGAGGATAGGATTAGTATTCGCAGGGGGCTTGATAAATTGGACAACTAAGCTGTACAAGGGAAAATGAAATTCAGCAAAGACAAATGTTAGGTGACAAACTGGGGAAGAAAAACCAAATGCCGGCAGATAGAACGAGGGAGAATTGGCTCGCCAGTAGCACCAGTAAGGCAGAACTGGGGGTTATGGCAGGTCACAAAGTCAACACAAGGCAGGAATGTGACGAAGCATCGCACGAAGGATGGGATGTGAGAGTGCCACTCTCCTTGGGGCCAGTTAGGCCTTGACTGAAATATTGCATCCAGTTCTGGGCACCGGAGGTTTCAAGAAGCATGTAAAGAAACTGGAGAGGATCCAAAGGTGCTTGACACATTCGATAAGCTGGAGTGAAAACTGTATGAATAGAGGATGAAGGCGCTGGATATGTTTAGTTTGGCTAAAAGGAGATGGAGGCAGGTCATGCTAGCAGTTTTCTCGCCTGCTGGAGAAGGCAGAGCCTGAAGGAGCAGGTAGAAACTACAGCAAAGCAGATTGCACCTCAAGAAACCCTTCTTAACCGCAAAACCAACGGACAGTGAAGCAAGCTGCCTCCAGACGATGCAGCATCTCCTTCACCGGAGCTTCCCAAGAAGCGACTCGGTAAAAAACATTTGTTTGAGATGGTTTAGGGGTAGCACAGCCTCCATCCAGGTAGGAAGTTGGGCTCGATCACCCTTGACATCTCTCCCAACGTGATTAAAACCAAACCTGAATTGCTTCACATGAGCGGTGATGCTGCGGGGGCCCTGCCGTCCCTCATCCTCTCCCTTTCAGCTGCCCTGCACGTCCCTCCGGCCTGCGTTGAGGTTGGAAGCTGCTCGAGCAGGGAGCAGGTGCTCTGGGAGGTGCCGGGTGCCAGCAAACTCTAGGCACTGTGAAAATAAAAGTAATGATAGACTAGCACTGAGTATGCTTTGGGCTAAGTGCTTAGCAGGCGAAGAGTGGGATGGGTCTTTGCTTGGGAGCACTTGCTGTCTAAATGGGAAGCACACAGACAAAGTATAGAGCCAGGAGCAGAGGAAATCAATTAGTAATGGCAGGGAGGGAGCAGAAGGATGGTTAGCAGCTTTCACGGAGGGCACAGTATGTGTCCTGTTAGTGCCTTGATTTATTGGAAGACTAACGTTGCGTACTTGTTTACCGAGAATTAAACGTGGAACGAGGGGACCAAGTAACAGTGGGAGAAGGTAGGGTGGCTGAAGACTAGTTTATGAGCAGGTGAATGAGGTGAATCCAGCAGTGCCGTGTTTGCCTTTGGAGATGAAACGCGGTGAGTCCAGCTCTGGCTTGCTGGCGCGGGCGTCTTATAGATGCTCAACGGAGGGAAAAGGGATCCATCCTTGCCAAGCTGCCCTCCCTGTCCTCTGTGCGGGGGATGAGAGTAGGACCTTCTGTTTTAGAGCATCGATAACCTTTCAGATGAGAATCAAGGTGAAATTATCAGGAGATATTGCATTGCAGACAGTCCTGGAGCGTGATGGGCCATTGGCTTCTCTAGGCGCAGGATTTCAGCCCCGGTCTCTAGCGACAGACATCTCAGCTGGATGGATGGGAGTTGCCGAGCGGATGAGAGGGAAGGAAGCCAGGTTTGCAGGGGCGTCGAGAGATGCTTTGAGTGTCATACATGAGAGAACATGCAGGTGGCATATTCTGATTAATATTTAAGACTTTAGTCTGCCCTGGAGGGGAAACTAGAGCGAGCCCAAAGTGTTTGTGGGTGGTGAGGAAACAGACACAGCAGAGGGGAGGTTTCCTTCCAGTCCTGAAGACTCCAGGAAGAACGAATGTAACAAGCAGCTTCTTGACAGCAGCACCAGATGACTGCTGGCTTCCAACAAGAGGGTCGTTGTCATGTTTTCGTGTGTGTGCTGCCATCCTGTGGAACGAAGCGTTAACGAGAGCAGCCTGCCTGGTGCCTGAAGACGTGCGGGCTCATTTACTGCGGGGCAGAAATAACCCCAAGTAAGGGGCCCTCGCGGGTTTGCTTGGCACAAAAGTAGAAAAACAACGCGTGCCTTCTTGCGTTGCAAGCACATCCTTCCAGGTGCATCCACATTTCAGCTTTGTCTGCATTTCTGTCTGGCCCTGCTAAACTTCTGACCTCTTAGCAGTAACGCCGCAGCTGCCGGTTCAAGTCCAGGTGGGCTACAACCAGCTGGAGCGCAGACTTGGCATCACCGCTTGTATCACCAGGTAGTTTCGGTCAACCTGGAAGGATAAGATGACGTGGTGGCAAGATAACTGTTAGTGCCGGACTCCTTCTCCATGATAGCGCCCCCACAATTTATTTATTTATTTATTTTGCATAGGTTGTTTTCGGCATGTTGTTTTAGCCATCTTGCGGCCATGTCATCACCAGTGTGAAGAGCTTGCAGGCCACCGGGTAGCATGGTGAATGGGCGCAAGTCAGCAATGTGGGACGTGGTTTGGACTTGTCCCCAAGAGCATTTGTTGTCATTGCAAAGGCTCCTTTGGTCTAGGCTGGAAGCACGGTGACCCTGTCCAGTTCAAACACCGTTGAGACGTGCCCAATAGCGGTGTGGCCGGTTACATGTCACCCCTGCAATGAGGTTGCAGCAGTGTGGGCAGAAGAGGGAAGATTGTAGGGCAAAATAATTGATGGGGACAGGACCTGTATGGTTTTGGTGCAGTCACTCCTAGGCTATTGCTTACTAGCTCCAGGCTTGGGCACACTGGCACGTTGGGTGGGTGGTCAGAGTTACCTTTGCGTAGCTTGGGAACGTGATGGTGGCTGGATGGGACCTCCTGTGTCATCAACTCCAGTTTCCGCTGTTGAAGAGCGATGCCACATCCAAGAGTCTCCTTCACAATGTTTTTAACAGATCGGAAAGATCTGAAGAAGGGAAGGAAGGAGCTTTGTTATGCTTGTGATTGATGCTGAGCTATGGAGAGAAGCAAAGTTCCCGGGGAAGCAAGGAGGCTCGAGGGATGTTTTACCCTTGCTGGGGTCAAGGGCATGTTTGCGGCATGCAGGAGATGGCGCCACGTCTTCCTTTCCAGGGCTCGTCCTCCTGGAGCGGTCTGGGAAGCGCTGCCGTTGCCTCCCTCCTCATCCTTGCGAGCTGGACCCTCTCTGCTGCCCAGCTGTTCCTGCTGTCTG